>NW_028167843.1:0-44410 GCF_964194135.1 Talpa europaea
GAAGCATTTGGAGCACAAGTGTTTGTCCTTCATAACAAGAGAATGTAAAAACTCAGAAGTGAGATATCTGTGTGTTTTACTCACTCTTGAGAAAAATTTCATAAAAGTAACTCTTTTAAATAAATATTGAACTTACAGAGTTAGAACAGGTTTTCTTTGAAAAACACCTCTTGACCCAACAGCACGCTTTGGAGGTATTTGCAACAAAAAGGTTCTTTTTTCTCACAACAAAAAAATATAAAAACACACAAGCGAGACATCTGTGTATTTTACCTACTTTCCTGAGAAAAGTAACAAACAAGTAATTCTTTCAATGAAATATCGAACTTTCAGAGTTAGACAGGTTTTCTTTGGAACAAACACCTCTTGTGTTCAAAAGCACTTTAGGAGTAATTTTGAGCACAAGTGTTTCTCTCACAACAAGAGAATGCTGATACACACAAGTGAGATATCTGTGCATTTTACTTACTTTCTTGAGAAAAAATAACATAAAAATAACTCATCATTGATTTTCAGAACAGTGCATTTTTTCCAGTGTGATTCAGCATTTTTACCAAAAAACACTCTTTGGAGGCTTTTGGAGGACAAGTATTTATTCTTATAACAAGAGAATGTAAAAAACAGATGTAAGATGTCTTTGTATTTCACTTATTTTTCTTGAGAAAAGTAATATAGAAGTAACTCTTTAAACAAACACCACTATAACACCACGTATATTAGATATTTGCATATGCATCTTCCCTGCACCTGGCATACTCTTTGTATCGGTGAGGTATCACCGTCAAAGCCATAATATTGATAATAAACTGGAATGACCCTTCTGTGTGTTCCAGTAGTGCCCTGTATTGCATCTATATTGGTATATATGATTCATGGCAATTGCCTGTTTGTTTCTTATTCTAGTTGACGGTGTATGTCTGTTGAGGGTGGGCTGTGTCTTGTCAAGTTACTTAATTACAAAGCCTTTTAGCTAAAGAATATAATACTTGAGTGAGCCCAGAGGGGGAACGGGCATCCAAGGCCGGGGCAGACCGCGTGTGCAGGAAAGTGTGCCTCCGACTCGCCATTTTAAAACAGGGACCTTCCTTCAACAAAGACTGCTTGAAACTGGGAGAAGGCTCCTTGCACCGCCAGAGGTGAGCTGAAGGCCCCCACAAGCCTGGTCCCACCTGGCAGGGAGATGGAGCCCACAGGGAATCAACTGATTTAGAGCCCAGACTGCAATCCAGCTGCCCCACCTCCAGGGAAGTCTGTGGGACTTCAAGACACACCTTTGGAATTAAACAAACACAGAAGGAGGAGATATTCTGTGAAGGCAACCATTAACATACTCAAAGTGCCACTGCCTCACTGGACATCTGGCATAACAGTATTTGACTCAATTGGACTGACAGTGTCCGAAATCCCAGAGAAAGCACACCAGAAAGATGCTGGCCAGTACCAGCAACACAGTGCCCCAACACATAGAGCAAAATAGGAAACAGGCAGCAGGGGAAAAAAAAACCTACATGCAACTCCTCAGGAAAAAGACACACCACAAAAAGAAAACCAGCCACCAGATTGCAACGACAATGATTGGAAGAACTTCTGAGCCTTCCAGAAAGAGAATTTAAAATTGCTGTGATGAAAAAACTGACAGAAGTTATTAAGGAAAATAAACTCAGAAGAATAAAATTGAGTCTGTAAAGAGAGAAATGAAGGAAATGCAAGAGAGAAAAGAATTAACAGAGAGATAAAGAATGCTGGGAAAAGTATTGATAACAGAAGGGTGAATTGGAAGAATGATTAAGCACTCTAGAAGACACAGAAATAAAAATAACCAAAACAGAAAGGAAAGAGAAGTAGGAATGAAAAAGACTGAAGAAAGACTTCAGGAACTATCTGACTCCATGAGGACTGGAAATATAAGAGTTATAGAAATCCCAGAAGGAGAGGAGAGAGACCTAGGAACAGAGAAAATATTCAAGGAAATAATTGAAGAGAACTTCCCAAACATGAAGAAGGAGCTGAAAATAAACATACAAGAAGCAAGAAGAACACCAAACTTCCATGATGAAAGGAAAAATACCGCAAGACACATAATAGTAAAGCTCCCAAGAATCCAAGACAAGGAAAAAATAATGAAGCTGACAAGAGGGAAGAAATAGATAACATACAAAGGAAAACCAATCAGACTGACATCAGACTTCTCTGAAGAAACACTACAGGCAAGGAGAGAGTGGAGGGACATAGTCAACAGACTCTAAGAAAACAAATACCAACCAAGAATGCTCTATCCTGCAAAGCTTTCCTTCCTCTATGGGGAAAGAATAAGGACCACCCAAAGAGAAACTCTGGAATTTCATTACGACTAAACCCCCACTCCAGAAAATACTACAAGGAGTCCTAAAGCTAGGACCAACAGAGGGATGAATAACAACAAAACAAGGGCAAAAAAAATATTAAAATAATAAATAAATAAAATCAGAGGAAAGGCAAACACAATGGCAAATACCGATGCTAACATATCAATATTAACTCTAAATGGAAATGGACTAAACTCCTCAATTACAAGACACAGAGTTGCAGCCTGGATTAAGAACCAAAACCCAGCCTTTTGCTGTCTCCAGAAAACACATTTAACTACAAAAGTTAAAAATAGACTCAAAGTCAAAGAATGGAAAACAATCCTATATACAAATGGACCAAAAAAGAAGGCAGAAACAGCTCTACTTATATCAGATAAATCAGATTTCAAACTCAAAAGGTAAAAAGAGACCCCAACAGTCACTACATCATGATCAAGGGGACAATACATCAAGAAGAAATAACACTCATTAACATATACTCACCAAATGAAGGAGCATCAACATATATCAGACAACTATTATCATCTCTGAAAACAGACATAAGAGAAAACACATATGTAGTAGGAGAGTTCAGTGCACCACTATCAACAATGGATAGATCAATGAGACAAAAATAAGCAAGCACACTTAAGCGCTAAATAAGGATCTAGAGCTCATGGGCATAACAGACATCTATAGAACACTAAACCCCAAAAAATCTGAGTACATATTTTTCTCAAGCACACACAGATCATTCTCCAGGATTGATCACATACTGGGACACAAAACAAACATCAAAAGATACACCAAGATTGAAATGATATGAAACATCTTCTCTGACCACAAAGGCATCAAACTATAAATAAACTATAAAAAAGGCAAGGGACTCTCCTACCTCATGGAGATTGAAACCCACACTACTAGAAGACCACTGGACTAAAGAGATCAAAGAAGAAATTAAAAAATACTTTGAGTTGAATAACAAGGAGGACACAAATTTCCTAAACATATGGGACAAAGCAAAAGCAGTAATAAGAGGAAAATATTTAGCAATAGAGGCTCACATCAAGAAACAAGCAATAACTCAAAGAAACAACCTAAGCTAAAGCTCAAAGAACTAGAAAAAGGACAACAAAAACCCCCAAAAACCAGTAAAAGAAAAGAAATTAAAAAATCAAAGAAGAAATAAATGAAATCAAAACTAAAAAAAAAAAAAATCCAAAAGATCAATGAAACCAAAAGCTCGTTCGTCAGAATGGGGGGGATTGCAATTGTATGGGGAATATAAAAATAAAATTTATTGTTTAAAAAAAATGAAATAGGCAAGCTCCTAGCCAGACTCAAAAAGGAAAAACAGGAGAAAGCACAAATAAATAGGATCACAAATGAAAGACGAGAAATCACAACAGACACAGCAGAAATCAAAAGAATAATCAGAAACTACTATGAACAGTTGTAGGGGGGAAACAGTAGTAGGAGGGAAAGGGCAGGTAGTGGAAGGACTAGGGTAAAAATAAGGGGGGGGGGTGCAATTGTTTGGGGAATATAACCCAAATGAAAATGCATACATTGTGCAAAAATGAAAAATGATGTAAGAATTATATAAAATAAAGTATTAAAAAAAGAATATAATACTTTGGGCTTTTTTTTTCTAGCTGCAGTTGAATTTGAGTCTGTATCCTATAGAGCTTCTCCTCTAAGATCTACTGATGAATCAAATCAAGATCTGCTTTGGAGAACATCACAAGAATATGTACAGATTTTGAAGAAAAAATATATGATCTGAATGCTAAATGATGAAAAATTTTCCCCTGGGCTGTATACATAACACTGTAATAGTTTCTTACACTTTAATAAAGAAATATTAAAATTAAATTAAAAGGAATATTAAAATAATTTTGTGTCATGAAAATGTGTATACTATTTCTATGTGTGTGTCTAGTTCATATTTTATTGATTATTAATTATGTCAGGTTACATAAGTTGAGTAAACAGAGTTATGAAATGCACTGGGAGTTTAAACAGGTGATGGCAGAAGGTTCAAGCATTCTACCTGACCTAATACCTCAGCACATGAGGGCGCAGGAGGCACCACTGCCCCCATCACTCTGGAGATTTGTACATTTCATAATCAAAGAGTAAAAATAGTTCATTGACACTTATCTAGCATCATTTTTTAATCCATAACCTATGAAAAAAAACCAAATAATTTTACAATCTTCAGCACAAAACAAGGTATTTTCCAGCCCTTGAACTGCCTACAGTTATGAAGTCAACATTACACTAATACCAAAACCGAACAAGGACAACACACAAAAAAGAAAACTACAGGCCAATCTCACTAATGAACACTGATTCAAAAATCTGATATAATATTTTAGCTATCAGAATCCAACAACGTATCCATAAGATAATTCACCATGACAAAGTTGGATTCATTCAAGGACACAAGAATGGTTCAACATCCGAAAATCAATCAACGTCACCCAACACATCAACAAAAAGAAATAAAAACCATATGATAATATCGATAGATGCTGAGAAAGTTTTCAACAAAGAACAACACCCATTCATGATAAAAGCCCTTGAAATTCTCGGGATACAAGGAACATACCTCAATATCATAAAGGCCATATATGAGAAGTCAACAGCCAGTATCATTCTCAATGGTGAAAAGCTGAAAGCATTTCCATTAAGATCTGGAATAAGACAAGGATGTCCACTCTCACCTCACCACTGCTTTTCAATATAATACCAGAAGTCATAGCCAGAGCAATAAGACAAGAGAAAGACATACAAGGAATCCAAATAGGAAAAGAAGAAGTCAAAACATTACTATTTGCAGATGATATGATAATATACATAGAGAACCCCAAAAATTCCACAGAAAAACTAATTAAACTAATCAGTTTAGTAAACTGGCAGGATACAAAATCAACATGCAAAAATGAGTAGCCTTCCTATACAAAAACAATAAATCTGAAGAAGAAGAAATTTAAAACAAATCCCCTTTACTATCGATCCAAAAAAAATCAAATACTTGGGAATAAATCTAACAAAAGAGGTAAAGGACCCATACACAGAAAACTATAAAACACTGTTAAAAGAAACAGAAGAAGACAAAGAAATGGAAAGACATCCCCTGCTAGCTCATGGATTGGAAGAATTAACATCACCAAAATGGCCATTACTGAAATCAATATGTATATTCAATGCTATTCCAATAAAAATTTCAATGACATTCTTCAAAAAAACTAGAACAATTACTGATGAAATTCACATGGAATCACCAAAATCCCCAAATAACCAAAGCTCTCCTGAAAAAAAAAATAATAATAAAAAAGAAGGGAATGGAGGCATCACACTCCTAGACTTCAAAATATACTACAAAGCCATAATCATCAAAACTGCATGGTATTGGAACAAGAACAGATACACAGACCAATGGAATTGAATAAAAAAATCCAGAAATAAACCCACAGAATTATGGTCAACATATATTGGACAAAGGAGCAAAGAATATGCACTGGAACAAAGAAAGTTTGTTCAATAAATGGTGCTGGGAAAACTGGGTCACTACATGAAAAAGAATGAAGCTTGACCACTACCTCACACCATGCACAAAAACCAACTCAAAATGGATTAAAGAACTAGACATAAGACCTGAAACCATAAAATACATAGAAGGAAATATAGGTGAAACACTACATGACATGCACCTCAAAGACATCTTTACAGACACATCACCCAAAGCAGTGATAGTGAAGGCAAAGTTAAATAGCTGGGATTACATCAAATTAAAGAGCTTCTGCAAAGCAAAAGAGACAATAACCAAAACAAAGAGAAACCCCACCGACTGGGAGAACATTTTTGCACCCAACACTAATGATAAAGGACTGATCACAAAAATCTACAAAGAGCTGATGAGATGAGACTCAACAAAAACAAAGAAATAAATCCAGTCAAAAAATGGGCAGAAGTGGGCCTCCCCAGTGGCGCAGCGGTTGAGCGCTGGGCTGCGAAGCTGCCCATAGCCTCCACAGCGCTGGTTCGATCCCAGGCCACGGGCGAGGGTCACACATGGTGCGCAGAACTCACTGCCGCCCGCTGGTCCCCTCAGCTCTGTACTTTGTCAGTCTGCCTGTTCTGCGCTGGCTCTGGTGAATTCTCTCACCCTGCCACATTTCTGACTGTACCCAGTGTTTGTATAAATAAATAAATAAACAAACAAATAAATAAATAGATAAATAAATAGATAAATAAATGAGTGAACAAATTAATAAATCTTAAAGAAACAGTGGAAACATAAAATATTCTTTTAAAAAAAAATGGGCAGAAGAGCTAAAAAGAAACTTCTCTGAAGAAGAAATGCAAATGGCCAACAGGCTTATGAAAAAATGCTCAATATCACTTGTAATCAGGGAAATGCAAATCAAAACTACCATGAGATACCATCTCACACCATTGAGTATGGCACATATTAAAAAAAAAAAAAACACTAACGACAACAAATGTTGGCGACGTTGTGGAGAAAAAGGAACTCTCCTGCACTACTGGTGGGAGTGCAAACTGGTCCAACCACTATGGAGAGCTGTGTGGAGATTTCTTGAACTACTAAACATAGAGCTTCCATATGATCCAGCAATCCCACTCCTAGGTATTTAACCAAATGACACAGAATCAGTAATTCCAAAGGGCACCTGAACCCCCATGTTTATAGCAGCACAATTTACAATAGCTAAGCTTTGGAAACAACCCAAATGCCCAAAAATAGATGACTGGATCAAGAAGATGTGGGACATATACACCATGGAATATTACTCAGCAATCAAAAAAGATAAACACATGCAGTTTTCAGCAACATGGATGGAGCTGGAAGGGATCATGCTCAGCGAAATAAGCCAGAAAGAAAAAGAAAAATACCGGATGGTCTTACTTATAGCAGGAATTTAGATAACCTAAATAAGAGACCAGGAAAAAGACCAATCAATACAAAGTAAAAATCAAAATCAACAAGCAACTATAAATCAGAGACACACTATGGGGTTGGGGGGCAGAGGGTGGGAAGGGTGGGAAAAGGAAGGACTAGTGTCAAAATAAGGGGGCAATGCAATTGTATGGGGAATATAACCAAAATGAAAATGCATACATTGTGCAAAGATGAAAAAATATGTAAGAATTATATTAAATAAAATACTTAAATTAAAAAAATAAATAAAGGAGGGAGGGGGCGGAGCAACATGGCGGTGAGGAGACGCTGCGAGTAAGATCTCCCATTAAAAAAAGTTAATAGGGAGGAAAAGCGGCAGGTCCCAGTGAGAACTGGGACACGGAAGATAAACGGACGACTCCAGCAAACTGCCCAAAGAAGAAAGTGGCCATAAAAGAGGACCAGAAGGGAGGGAAGCGCAGAACCCTGCTCCCCTCCTCCGCCCACAAAGTCGGCACTCTCCGACCGTCAGAGAGGAGGGAAACAACAAACCAAAACGGCCAACAAGAAAAACGGACGCAGCAAGTGGGACTGTGAGTGGAAAGGAACTATTTCAGCCACCACACCCCGTGAACGGGAGCTGTGGAGAACCCTGCAGGATCCGCCGCGGAGGTGAGCTCCAGGCGCCATTAAAGAGAGCCCCGCCCCCAGGAGGAGACCAGCACCAGCACACAGCCCCGGCCAGCCGCCCGGTAAGCTGGCTCGGAAAGCGGCGCGCTGAAAAAGCAGGGGCGGATCCGGATCGGATCGCAGCTGCCCAGGTCCCCGCGCCTGCGACCTAGGCTTGCGGGGAGACGCTCGGAGGCCCTCCGTGAGTGAGCAGGAACAAGGCGCCCAGGCAGGGGAGCGGGATTCAAAAGGCGCCATTCCTGCGCCACTGATCTGGGCTACAGCCCGCGTCCTGGAACTGAGGGCTTTGGAACTGAGACCCGGGGCACGAAATTAGGGGCGTGGGTTCCCCACGACGGTGGGGCACAAGGCAGACACAGCACCCCAAAGCAGTTGAGGTGTACCCTACCATCCCCGCTCTGCTCCCTGTCCCACGGGGTGGAAAACCAGCTCCCCAAGGGCTCTAGGAGAGATCTCTGGCGCCACCTGGCGACTTGAAGCCAGCACAGGCTCCTGAAGGAGCTAGTGGCCAGCTGGGGAGTTAGCCCACACCGGGCCCCTTCTGAACAAGTAGTCTGAGCCCACAGGGAGAGCGAGCACCCACAGCCGGGGCAGACCAGGCGTGCAGAAGAGTGTGCCTGAGACCAGACGCGCAGGGAGTGTGTCCCACATCACCATTTTAGAACAGGGACATTTCTTCAGTAAAGACTACCTGCAGAAGGCTTCCTCAGGAGCCAGAGGTGAGCGGGGGAAGTTCGCCCATGCCAGACCCCCTCTGGCCTGCAGTCCAAGCCCAGAGGGGGAGCAGGAACCCACCGCCGGGGCAGACCAGGCGCACAGGGGAGTGTGTCCCCACATTGGCATTTTAGAACAGGGACCTTTCTCCAGTAAAGACTGCTTGAAACTGACAAATGACTCCTGGAGGAACCAGAGGGGAGCAGAGAAGCCCACCCAAGATGCCGGCCAGTCCCAACAACACAGTGTCCCAACGCATACGGCAAATTAGAAAACAGACAGTAGGGAGGAGAAGAACCACACGCAACCTAGCAACTCTCCAGAGAAAAAGCACACCACAAAAAGAAAACCAGCCCCCAGATTACAACGACAATAACTTGGAAGAATTTCTGAGCCTTCCAGAAAGAGAATTTAAAATTGCCATGATTAAAAAACTGACAGAAGTCATAAAGGAAAACAATGATAAGGGAAAAATAATCAACGATCAGAAGAATGCAATTGAGTCCCTAGAGAGGGAAAACAATGGTCAGAAGAAAGAAATTGAGTCCCTAAAGAGGGAAGTAAAAGAAATGCAGGAGATCAAAGAATTAATGGAAGAACTAAAGAATTCTGGGAAAAGCAATGAAAGCAGAATAGATGAAATGGAAGAACGAATAAGTAATCTTGAAGACACAGAAGTAAAAAGAACCAAAACAGAAAAGGAAAGAGAAGTACGAAGGAAAAAGAACGAGGAAAGACTTCGGGAACTATCTGACTCCATGAGGAAAGGAAATATAAGAGTTATAGGAATACCAGAAGGAGAGGAGAGAGAAGTAGGAACAGAGAAAATATTCAAAGAGATAATTGAAGAGAACATCCCAAATGTGAAGAAGGAGCTGAAAATTGATATACAAGAAGCAAGAAGAACACCAAACTTCCACGACGAAAGGAAAAATACAGCAAGACACATAATAGTAAAGCTCCCAAGAATCCAGGACAAGGAAAAAATAATGAAGCTGGCAAGAGGGAAGAAACAGATAACATTCAAAGGAAAACCAATCAGGCTGACATCAGACTTCTCCGAAGAAACACTACGGGCAAGGAGAGAGTGGAGGAACATAGTCAACAGACTCCAAGAAAACAGATGCCAACCAAGAATACTGTATCCCGCAAAGCTCTCCTTCCACTTTGAAGAAAGAATATGGACCTTCCCAGACAAACAGAAACTCCGTAATTTCATTGCAACTAATCCCCCACTCCAAAAAATACTACAAGGAGTCCTAAAGCCAGAACCTCAGAGGGACGAATAACAATGAAAGAAGGCCAAAAAAAAAAGTTATTAAAATAATAAATAAATAAAATCAAAGGAAAGACAAACACAATGGCAAATACAGATGTTAACATATCAATATTAACTCTAAATGTAAATGGACTAAACTCTTCAATAAAAAGACATAGAGTTGCAGCCTGGATTAAGAAACAAAACCCAACCTTTTGCTGTCTCCAGGAAACACATTTAGCTACAAAAGATAAAAATCGGCTCAAAGTTAAAGGATGGAAAACAATCCTACAAGCAAATGGACCGAAAAAGAAAGCAGGAACAGCTATACTTATATCAGATAAAACAGATTACAAACTCAAAAAGATAAAAAGAGACCCCAATGGTCACTACATTATGATCAAGGGGACAATACTTCAAGAAGAAATAACACTCATTAACATATACTCACCAAACGAAGGAGCACCAAAATATATCAGACAACTGTTGTCCTCTCTGAAAACAGACATCAGAGAAAACACATACGTAGTGGGAGACTTCAACACACCACTATCAACAATGGATAGATCAACAAGACAAAAAATAAGTAAAGAAACCAAAGCTCTAAATAAGGACCTAGAGCAATTGGGCTTAACAGACATCTATAGAACACTAAACCCCAAAAAAACGGAGTACGCATTTTTCTCAAGCGCACAAGGATCATTCTCTAGGATCGATCACATACTGGGGCACAAGACAAACATCAACAGATACACCAAGATTGAAATCATATCAACCATCTTTTCTGACCATGAAGGCATCAAACTAGAAATAAACCATAAAAAGAAGGCAAGGAACTTTCCTACCTCATGGAGATTAAAAACCACACTACTGGAAGACCATTGGACTAATGAGGAGATCAAAGAAGAAATTAAAAAATTTTTTGAATTGAACGACAAGGAGGACACCAATATCCTAAATGTATGGGATGCAGCAAAAGCAGTAATAAGATGAAAATATATAGCAATAGAAGCTCACATCAAGAAACAAGAAAGAACGCAAAGAAACAACCTAATCTCGAAGCTCAAAGATCTAGAAAAAGAACAACAAAAAAACCCCAAAACCAGTAGAAGAAAAGAAATAATAAAAACCAAAGCAGAAATAAATGAAATTGAAACTAAAAAAACAATCCAAAAGATCAATGAAACCAAGAGCTGGTTCTTTGAAAAAATCAATAAAATAGACAAACCCCTAGCCAGGCTCACAAAGGAAAAAAGGGAGAAAGCACAAATAAACAGGATCATCAATGAAAGAGGAGAAATCACAACGGACACAGCAGAAATCAAAAGAATAATCAGTAACTACTATGAACAGTTATATGGAAACAAGTTTAACAATCTAGAGGAGATGGACAAATTCCTACAACTCTACAATCACCCAAAGCTAGATAAAGAAGAAATAGAACACCTAAACAGACCAATTACAATTAGCGAAATTGAAATGGTAATCAAAAACCTCCCCAAAAACAAAAGCCCAGGACCTGATGGATTTACAAATGAATTCTACCAAACATTCAGAGACGAATTAGTGCCTATCCTTCACAAACTCTTCCAAAAAAATTGAGAAGGAAGGGACAATACCAAACACGTTTTATGAAGCCAACATTACACTAATACCAAAACCGAACAAGGACAACACAAAAAAGGAAAACTACAGGCCAATCTCCCTAATGAACACTGATGCAAAAATCCTCAATAAAATTTTAGCTATCAGAATCCAACAATGTATCCATAAGATAATTCACCACGACCAAGTAGGATTCATTCCAGGGACACAAGGATGGTTTAACATCCGAAAATCAATCAACGTTATCCAACACATCAACAAAAAGAAATATAAAAGCCATATGATAATATCAATAGATGCCGAGAAAGCTTTCGACAAAGTGCAACACCCATTCATGATAAAAACCCTTGAAATTCTTGGGATACAAGGAACATACCTCAACATCATAAAGGCCATCTATGACAAGCCAACAGCCAGTATCATTCTCAATGGTGAAAAGCTGAAAGCAATTCCATTAAGATCTGGAACAAGACAAGGATGTCCACTCTCACCACTGCTTTTCAATATAATACTGGAAGTCCTAGCCAGGGCAATAAGACAAGAGAAAGACATCCAAGGAATCCAAATAGGAAAAGAAGAAGTCAAACTATCACTATTTGCAGACGATATGATATTATACATAGAGAACCCCAAAAACTCCACAGAAAAGCTAATTCAACTCATCAATCAGTTCAGTAAGGTGGCAGGATACAAAATCAACACGCAAAAGTCAGTAGCCTTCCTATACACAAACAATAAATCTGAAGAAGAAGAAATCAAAAAAACCATCCCTTTTGTTATTGAAACAAAAAAATCAAATATTTGGGAATAAATCTAACAAAAGAGGTAAAAGACCTATACAAAGAAAACTATAAAACACTATTAAAAGAAATAGAAGAAGACACAAAGAAATGGACAGACATCCCCTGCTCATGGATTGGAAGAATAAACATTATTAAAATGGCCATCCTTCCAAAAGCAATATACAGATTCAATGTTATTCCAATCAAAATTTCAATGTCATTCTTCAAAGAAATAGAACAATTATTGATTAAATTCATATGGAATGACAAAAAACCCCGAATAGCCAAAGCTGTCCTGAAAAAAAAAAAAGAAGGGAATGGAGGCATCACACTCCCAGGCTTCAAACTATACTACAAAGCCATAATCATCAAAACTGCATGGTATTGGAACAAGAACAGATACACAGACCAATGGAATCGAATAGAAAATCCAGAAATAAACCCACAGATTTATGGTCAACTAATCTTTGACAAAGGAGCAAAGAATATGCATTGGAGCAAAGAAAGTTTGTTCAATAAATGGTGCTGGGAAAACTGGGTCGCTACATGCAAAAGAATGAAGCTTGACCACTACCTCACACCATACACAAAAATCAACTCAAAATGGATTAAAGAACTAGACATAAGACCTGAAACCATAAAATATATAGAAGGAAATATAGGCAAAACACTACGTGATTTGCACATCAAAGACATCTTTACAGACACCTCACCCAAAGCAGTGATAGTGAAGGCAAAGATAAACAGCTGGGACTACATCAAATTAAAGAGCTTTTGCACAGCAAAAGAGACAATAACAAAAACAAAGAGAAACCCCACCAACTGGGAGAACATTTTTGCACCCAACACTAATGATAAAGGACTGATCACAAAAATCTGCAAAGAGCTGATGAGACTCAACAACAACAAAGAAAATAATCCAGTCAAAAAAGGGGCATAAGAGCTTAAAAGAAACTTCTCTGAAGAGGAAATGCAAATGGCCAACAGGCATATGAAAAAATGTTCAACATCACTTTTCATCAGGGAAATGCAAATCAAAACTACCATGAGATACCATCTTACACCAGTGAGAATGGCACATATTAAAAAAAACTAGCAACAACAAATGTTGGCGAGGGTGTGGAGAAAAAGGAACTCTTCTGCACTGTTGGTGGGAGTGCAAACTGGTCCAACCACTGTGGAAAGCTGTGTGGAGATTTCTGGACCTACTAAACATAGAGATTCCATATGATCCAGCAATTCCACTCCTAGGTATTTACCCAAAGGACACAGAAACATCAATTCCAAAGAACACCTGCACCCCTATGTTTAGAGCAGCACTGTTTACAATAGCTAAGCTTTGGAAACAACCCAAATGCCCAAAAACAGATGACTGGATCAAGAAGATGTGGTACATATATACCATGGAATATTACTCAGCATTCAAAAAAGATAAACACATGCAATTTGCTGCAACATGGATGGCGCTGGAAGGGATCATGCTCAGCGAAATAAGCCAAAAAGAAAAAGAAAAATGCCGGATGGTCTCACTCATAGCAGGAATCTAGAAAACTTAAATAAGAGACCAGGAAAATGAATAACTATAAGAAAGTGAAAATCAAAATCAACAAAAAACTATGAACCAGAGACACTTTTAGGGGGGCGGGGGCGGGAGGGGAGGGATTGGGGTCAGAATGGAGGGGCTGCAATTTTATGGGGAATATAACAATAAAATTTATTAAATAAATAAATAAATAAATAAAGGAAACTTGTCAAATTATTGGTACCAGCCCCTCGGGTCCAGGGCTCCCCACACACGTGTCCTTCACACCCTGTGGGGAATGGCTCTCAGAGCCACGCCCACAGCTTAACTGCTGATTTCACAAGTGCAGGTGTCCTTTGCCACCATGGTCCAGTATTCCTGGTCACATGGTCTTTGTTTCCATTCATTCTCAGCCTCGCTGGTTCTCAAAGGCCCTCTTGCTCTAGCCCTCTGAGTGCACAGGGCTTCTATGATATATTAATGTTTCAGCTGATAATTTCAACTCAGAACATCGGGTGAGAGAAACCTGGTTAAATAAGGTAATGGATGCTTCCAACAGTCTAAAAAGGAGAAGGTTGAAGATTTACTGATGCATTCTCTTTATTTATTTTCAGATTTGTTTTTATTAAACATTTATCATTTTTTACATTTTTGGACAATATTTGCTTCCCCCCACACCCTCAGGTTGAGTCCCCGTAGAATTCCCTTCCCTTAAGGTACCCATGCACCATCACCACAGTCCCCAGTGCTCCTCCCACCCTCCCTCTCACCCATCTCCCTCCTCCTCCCCTGCAGGATGTCTCTGGTTTATAATTGTCTGATTTTGCTTTGTTGTGTTTTGTACTGTTATTATTATTTTTTTACACTGATGTCTTATTTGGTTCCCCTATATTCCTGTTATAAGTGAAACCATCCAATATTTTTCTTTTTCCTTCTGGCTTATTTCACTGAGCATAATTCCTTCTAGCTCCATCCACGTTGCTGTGAATGGCATGAGCTTATCTTTTTTGATTGCTGAATAATATTCCATTGTGTATGGATACCACAGCTTCTTGATCCAGTCATCTATTTTTGGACATTTGGGTTGTTTCCAGGTTTTACCTATTGTAAATTCTGCTGCAATAAACATAGGTGTACAGGTGCTCTTTTGAATCACTGTTTTTGTGTCCTTTGGGTAGATCCCTAGGAGTGGAGTTGCCGGATCCTATGGTAGCTCCATTTTTAGTAGACTGAGGAACCTCCACAGAGCTTTCCACAATGGTTGGACCAGTTGGCACTCCCACCAGCAATGTAGAAGAGTTCATTTTTCACCACATCCTTGCCAATATTTGTTGTTGCTTGTTTTTTTGATATGTGCCATTCTCACTAGTGAAAGGTGGTATCTCAGTGTGGTCTTGATTTGCATTTCCCTGAATATCAGGGATGTTGGAAATTTTTTCATATGCCTGTTGGCCATTTGCATTTCCTCTTTGGAGAAATGTCTTTTGAGTTCTTCTGCCCATTTTCTTGACTGGATTGTTTATTTTGTTTTTGTTGAACAGTGTGAGTTCTTTGTATACCATAGTGATCAGTCCCTTATCAGTTGGGTGGAGTGCAAAGATTTTTTTCCCAATCAGTGGGGTATCTCTCTGTTTTGGTTAATGTCTCTTTTGCTGTGCAGAAGCTTTTCAGTTTGATGTAATGCAAGTGTTTATCTTTGCCTTCACTATCACTGCTTTGGGTGATGAGTCTTTAAAGAAGTTTCTGAGATATATGCCTTGTAGTGTTTTACCTATATATTTTATGGTTTCAAGTCTTATGTCCAGTTCTTTTATCCATTTTGAGTTGATTTTTTGTGCACAGTGAGAGGTAGTGGTCTAGTTTCATTTTTTTGCATGTGGAGGTATAGTGCTGCAAATTGTCCATGTTCCACTGAATAGTCTTTGCTCCTTTGTCAAAGATTAGTTGTCCATATAAGTGTGGTTTTATTTCTGGGCTCTCTATTCGGTTCCATTGGTCTGTGTGTCTGTTTTTGTTCCAATACAAAACTGTTTTAATTATTATGGCTTTTTAGTATAGCTTGAAGTTTGGAAGTGTGGCACCTCCTTTATCCATTGTTTTCATCAGTAGGGCTTTGGCTATTCGTGTATTTTTGTGGTTCCATATGAATTTCATCAGTATTTGTTCTATTTCTTTGAAGAATGTCATTGAGATTTTTTATTGGAAAAGCACTGAATATGTATATTGCTTTTGGGAGGATGGCCATTTTAATAATGTTGATTCTTTCAATCCATAACCAGGAGATGTCTTTCCATTTCCTTGTGTCGTTTTCAATTTCTTTTAACATTGTTTTATAATTTTCTTTGTATAGGTCTTTCACCTCTTTTGTCAGGTGTATTCCCAAGTATTTGATTTTTTTTTGTTTCAATTATAAAAGGGATGGTTTTCTTGATTTCTTCTTCTTCTGATTGATTGTTTGTGTATAGGAAGGCTACTGATTTTTTGCTTGTTGGTTTTGTATCCTGCTACTTTACTGAACTGGTTGATTATTTTGAGTAGTTTTTCTGAGGAGTTTTTAGGGTTCTCTATGTATATTATCATATTTTCTGCAAATAGTGATAGTTTGACTTCTTCCTTGCCTATTTGGATTCCTGGTGTGTCTTTCTCTTGTTTTATTGCCCTGACTAGGACCTCCAGTACTATATTGAAGAGCAGTGGTGAGAGAGGACATCCTTGTTTTGTCCCTGATCTTAGAGGAAAGACCTTCAGCTTTTCACCATTGAGAATAATATTGGCAGTGGGTTTATCGCATATGGCTTTTATCATGTTAAGGAATGTTCCTTCTATCCAGAGAACTTCAAGGGCCTTCATCATAAATCATGTTGGACCTGTCCAATGCTTTATCAGCATCTATTGATATGATCATATGTTTTTTTTTTCTTTTTGTTGATGTGTTGGATTACACTTACTGATTTTTGTATGTTGAACCATCCTTGTGCCCCTGGGATGAATCCCGTTTGATCATAGTGTACTGTCCCTTTGATGCATTGTTGGATTCTGTTGGCAAGGATGATGTTGAGGATTTTTGCATCAGTGTTCATTAGGGAGATTGGCCTGTAATTTTCTTTTTTTGTGTGCTGTCTTTGTTTGGTTTTAGTATTAGTGTAACATTGGCTTTGTAGAACGTATTTGGTAGTATTCCTTCTTTTTCAATTTTTTGAAAGATTATGTGTAGGACAGGCAGTAATTCACTGCTGAACGTTTGGTAGAATTCATTTGTGAAGCCATCTGGGCCTGGCCTTTTTTTTTTTGGAGAGTGCTTTGATTACTGCCTCAATTTTTCTGCTTGTAATTGGTCTGTTTAGTTGTTCTATTTCTTCTTTGTCCAGCTTTGGATGATTATATCGTTATAGGAATTTGTCCACTCTTCTAGGTTGTTGATTTTTTTGCATATAGGTGTTCATAGTAATCTCTGATTATTCTTTTGATTTCTACTGAGACTGTGGTGATTTTTCCTCGTTCATTTGTAATCCTATTTATATGTGTTTTCTCTCATTTTTTCTTTGTGAGCCTGGCTAGAGGTTTGTCTATTTTGGTTTATTGTTTCAAAGAACCAACTTTTGGTTTCATTGATCTTTTGGATTGCTTTATTAATCCCCAATTTGTTTATTTCTGCTTTGATTTTTATTATTTCCTTTCACCTACTGGCTGTAGGGTTTTTTGTTGTTCTTTTTCTCGCTCTTTGAGATGTGAGATTTGGTTGTTTCTTTGAGTTCTTTCTTGCTTGTTGATGTGAGCCTGTATTGCTATATATTTTCTTCTTATTACTGCTTTTGCTCCATCCCATAAATTCTGGAAAGTGGCATCCTCCTTGTCATTCAACTCAAAGTATTTTTTTAATCTCTTCCTTGATCCCCTCATTAGTCCAGTGTTCTTCCAGTAGTGTGGATTTCAATGTCCATGAAGTGGGAGGGTTTCTTGTTTTCCTTTCATGATTTATTTCTAGCTTGATGCCTTTATGATCAGAGAAGATAGTTGGAATGATTTTGATCCTCATGTATCTGTAGATGTTTTTCTTGTGGCCCAGTATGTGATCGATTCTGGAGAATGATCCATGTGCACTTGAGAAAAATATGTACCCGTATTTTTTTGGGTGCAGTGTCCTATAGATGTCTGTTAAGTCCATGAGTTCTATGTATTTATTTAGGGCTCTAGTGATTTTGTTTATTTTTTGTCTGTTTATTCGTTGATCTGCCCATTGGTGAGAGTGGGGTGTTGAAGTCTCCCAGTATATATGTATTTTCTTTAATGTCTGTTTTCAGAGCTGGTAATAATTATCTAATATATTTTGGTGCCCCTTCATTTGGTGAGTATATGTGGACAAGTGTTGTATCTTCCTGACGTATTGTCCCCTTGATCATAATGTAGTGTCCATCTATGTCTCTTTATACCTCTTTTAATTTGAAGTCTATTTCATCTGATATAAGTATAGCTCTTCCTGCCTTCTTTTTTGGTCCGTTTGTTTGTCGGATTGTTTCCAACCTTTTACTTTCGATCTATGTTTACCTTTTGTGGCTAAATGTGTTTCCTGGAGACAACAGAAGGTTGGATTTTGTTTTTGAATCCAGCCTGCTACTTTGTGTCTTTTTATTGATGAGTTTAATCCATTTACATTTAGAGTTAATATTGGTATGTTGGCATCTGTGTTTTTCATTTTGTTTGTCTTTTTTGTGATTTTATTCCTTGCTTTATTCTGTTCTTCTTGTTTATCCCTCTGTTGGTTTTGGCTTTAGGACTTCTTGTAGAATTTTTTGGAGTGGGGGGTTTAGTTGTAATGACTTTCTGGAGTTTCTGTTTGTCTGAGAAGGTCCATATTTTTTTCTTTATAGAGGAAGGAGAGCTTTGCAGGGTAAAGAATTCTTGGTTGGCATTTGCTGCCTTGATGTTTCTTCTTGCCCATAATTTTTTTCAGAGAAGTCTGAAGTTAACCTGATTGGTTTTCCCTTATAAGTTATCTGGTTCTTCCCCCTTTCCAGTTTCATTATTTTTTCATTATCTTGGACTCTTGCAATCTTTACTATTAGGTGTCTTGCTGTAGTTTTCTTCTCATTGTGGTAATTGAGAGTTCTTCTCACTTCTTGTATGTCTATATTCATCTCCTTTTTCATTCTTGGGAAGTTTTCTTCAATTATCTTCTTGAATAATTTCTCAGTTCCTTTGTCTTTCTCCTCACCTTCCTGAATGCTTATGACTCTTACATTTCCTCTCTTCATGGAGCCTGATAATTGTCTAAGAGACTCCTCATAATGCTTCATTTGCACTTCTCTCTCCTTTTCTTTTTTGTCTCTTTTTATTTCTGTATCTTCAATACCACTGATCTGTTCTTCCATTTCATTGATTCTGTTTTCATTGCTTTCCCCAGAGTTCTTTAGCTCCTCTAGTAATCTTTTAATCTCCTGTGTTTCTTTTCTTTCCATTCTAATGTCTCAATTTCATTCTTCAGTTCAGTGATTATTTGTCTCAAATCATTTTTTTCCTTTTGGTTTTCTTTCTGCTTTTTAATCATGATGATCATTAATTCTCTATCTGATAGGCCGAGTTCTTCCATGTCATTGTTGAGCTCTGGTGACCTTATTTCTTTTTGTGGTGTGTTCTCTTGCGGGCTTACTTGGTTATTTTTATGTTTTCTTCTCCCTGTTGTTAGCTTTCTAATTAGTTCTATGTGTTGGGACATTGTACCACTGGTGGTGGCAGGCGTCGCTCTGGAGTGCTCCTTTAGGGGTGCTGGAAACTGTTTACCAGACAGAGACCAGCACTGGTAGGCCTAACCTCCACCAGGGTGTTGATGTTGTGTTGCTGGGCACTGTCCCTTACAGTTCCCTCTCTCTGTATTTACTGTTCCAACAAGGAATCAACTAGTTGGTGATTTTATTCTGGTCTCGAGGTGGCTCCAGAGATCCGTACTTGCTGACCTGTGCTTTTTCCCAGTGGTTCTCTGAGAAATGGAGGGAGGGGGTTACCAAGGTGAGCACCTCAACAAAGGGGCTCTTATTCAAGCTGGGTGCTGTGTTGCCTCCGTGTTCACCCGGTGCTGTGCCCACAGGTTTATGTATTCCATGTCCTGACTTCTGCACTCTAGGTCTCAGTTGCAGGGCTATCAGATCCAAAATGCTGGCTGTCACCCTGTGCAGTTCCCGCTGTTATGGCACGGCCCATGCCCCGGATCCTGCGGCTGGCTCTCAGGTTTAGGATGGGGTCTTGCTCCACGCCTTATTTCTCTTCTTACCCTTATTTGCGCTGCCCACCCTCTCTCGGAGCCTGAGGGTGTTTTTGGGATCCCTGGTTTCCAACTATCAGGATGTTGGTGATTTTTTTTCTGGTCATTAGGTGGTGCCAGAGATCTTTTCTAGTGTCCTTCCAGAACTGTCTTTTCCCCCAGGGGCCCAGGGGAACAGAGTGGGAGTGGCGTGGAGCGCCTCAACGGCATGGGGGTGCTGGGTCTGTCTTGTGCCCCACTGTCATGAAGATCCTGCACCCCGAATTTTGTGCTCTCAGTTCCGAAGCTCTTAGATCCAGGATGCCGGCTGCAGCCCAGTTCAGTGTCCACAGAAATGACACCTTTTGCACCCTGCTCCTTGTCCAGGAGCCTGGTTTCTGATTACTCAGTGAAGGACATTCACCTCAATGAGGGCTCCTGCATATCTCCCCACAGGTGCTGGGACCTGGGCAGCTGGGATCCGCAATCTGTGTATGCTTTTCAAGTGCACTGCTTCTCTGCACAAGCTTACTGGCTGGTCTTGGGCTATTTGTAGGTCTCCACTGAGTCTTTATCTTCCTCTAATGATGCAAGAGCTGTTCACTCACCTCCACAGTGATTCCTGCCCAGTTCTCCACAGTTCCAGTTCACAGGGTGCAGTGCCTGAAATATTTCCTTTCCACTCACAGTCCTGCTTGATGTGTTGTTTGTTCTTATTGGTTGTTTTTGCTTGTTTGTTTGTTTTCCTCCTTTCTGTTGGTCGGAGAGTGCTGACTTTGTGGGTGGGGGAGGGTAGCCAGTTTCTGAGCTTTCCTCCCTTCTTGTCCTCTTATGGCAACTTTCTTCTAGGTGAAGTTTGCCAGAGTCACCCGTTTATCTTCTGCTTCCCAGTTCTCGCAGGGATCTGCCATTTTTCCTCCCTATTAACTTTTTTTTTTTTTTATGGGAGGACTTACTTACAGCATTTCTCCTCTGCCATGTTGATCTCTCTCTGATGCATCCTTTGACATTGTGCAAATTCCACAAATTCCAAAAGCAGCTGTCTTCTGTTACATCATTCATTAAAGAGATTTGCAAAAATGAACATAAGTTACATTATTTTACTATTTTTTTATTTTTCTATTTAAAATATTATGTATGTCAGTATGGGTTTTGTTATTGTTATTTTTAAATTATTTAATAATCATTTGAAACCAATTACCAGCTTCAATTTTCAATTGGGTAAATATTTATAGATACAACCCTCACACACAAAAGCTCTCTGATATCCTCAACAACTTTTAAGACTGTGAAGGGGCAGGAAGACCAAAGATTTGAGAAGTGCTGAGATCTGGAGTTGCTTCTCCATGAAATCTGAAATATAAATCTTTCTTTTTTTAAAGATTTGTTTTATTTATTTATGCACACAAGAACTGAGGTGTAGGCCAGTGGTGTGGAGGGTGAGAGGATTTACCAGAGACAGAGTGGGGAGCAGAACAGATGGACCTACTGAAATACACTGCTGAGGAGAGCAGCAGGTGAGTCAGGAGAGGTCTGCTGCACCATGTGGGTCAGCTCCCTGGCGGGGGATCGAACTAATGCTGCAGAGGCTGACAATAGCTTGATAGCACTGAGATCTTAACTCCTGAGCTGGCCGGAGGACCCCTAAAATATAAATATTTCCTATACCACCAATTATTCAATAGGAATATTTTTTTTTCATTTACCTTTCTGTCAGATTGAGAAATTAATATTAAACTTGAAGTTAGACTCATAAAATTCAGACTAAGTTTATTGTGAGGCTCTTGACATTTTCTGACAAGATTTTATTGTTGATATCAATATATGCATTTTTGGGTTTTTTAATTGTTTTATTTTTATTAAGTTAATTGGTATTCAACACTGCACATGATTCAGAGGTACAGAGTCACACCTCTTCAGGTGTGTGTTTCCACACCACACCCCCACCATGGCATCTGTAGTCCTCCAACATTATCCATTGCTTTTTTTTTTTCCTTTAAGATTTTATTTATTTATGCATACAAGAACTGGGGTACAGGCCAGAGGTGCAGGGATTGAAAGGATTCGCCAGAGACAGAGGGGGAACAGAACAGGCAGACTGTGAAATACACTGCTGAGGGAAGCAGAGGTTAAGACAGGAGAGGTCTGCTGCACCATGTTGGTGGCTCCCTGGCCTTCCAGGGATTGAACACCTGCTGCGCAGTGCTTCACAGTGCAGTGCTTAGCCCCTTGCACAACCAGGGAGGCCCCATGCATTGCTTTCTTAAGCACAATTAGCTTCTTTTCTCTTTGGAGGCTTTTGTTTTATACACACAGCTCTTCTGGATCACATACACAGGTGCTTTCATCTACATATTACTGCACAGGAGGTGTTCCACGGATGAGAAGTACACACACAACTCTGGCTCTACACACCTTGATATGTCTTTTGAGTTATTTAAAAATCAGACTGATGACATTATAGAGTTATTACAATCCACTTTTGCGGATACTTCAGTGCACAAGGAAATTTCCTTCCCAGTATCTTAAAGTCACTGTGCAACCAGGAGTTCAAATGAGTACTTCATCTATCATCAGAGAAATTCTGATAATTATTGCAACCCAACCAAACTCTGAATTCACCTCTAAAAATAGCATTTTTGGTGGCTGTATTAGTTAAGATAAAACAATCCTTGCACATGTGTATGTTCAAGACTAACGAGGAGTGCAATCTGTAGAACAGGGATATTTTCACACTCCTCTCCAGCTGATTTCTCTTATAGTGAAATGCAAATTGCCTATAAAAGTCCTCAGGGTAGAGGAAGACACTTATCAAACAGACATTACACATGCATTCATAGAAACTATGCAGCCTCAGACTCTATTTTAGATGCATGAAGGACTAAGAAACATAGGTGTAAACCTGTTCTGTGTGGCTCTCATGATTATGGCCTGAAGTAGCTATGTTGGTTAAGATATGTAGATTACTGCTCCCGCTAACTTTTGATCTAGTGCACACCTGCCTCCTACCCACAAAAATAAAATATTCACAACAGAAGAAAACAAAACAAAAAACCTTCTATGTAAGCTCTAGAAGACAACCCCAAATCACTATTAACCTAACTTTTACTAGTCAACTAAATTTTATATGTGACATGCTCAATATGATACACTTTTTGTTTATTCCTTGCTGGAAATTTGCACATTTCCCTGTGTGATAAATTGACTGTTGGTAATAGGTAATTCAAGTTCCACGGGGTTAATAAACTTGAACAATCCACAAAAATGTCCATCTAGGTATTCAGTGCTGCCCCATGGTGCATGATTAGCCAAGCAGGAAAATAAAAAATAAAAATAAAAAAAAGAATAGCAGGGCTTCCCTGATGGTGCAGCAGTTGAGCGCTGGGTTGCAAGGCTGTCCGCAGCTTCTGCCGCACTGGTTCGATCCCCAGCCACCGGCAAGTGTCCCACATGGTGCGCAGACCTCTCCTGCCACCCGCTGCTCCCCTCAGCAGTGTACTTCATCAGTCTGCATGTTCTGCTCCCTGCTCTGGCTCTGGTGAATTCTCTCACCCTCCCGCGCTTCTGACTATACCCAGTGCTTGTATAAATAAATAAATAAATCTTTAAAAAAATAACATAAAAGTGCTTAGACTTCAATTTGTATGGGTAGTGGAAAAAGTCTACAAAGGTATTAGAATACATTTTACATTGACTAAAATATCATTGAAGATATTACAGTTTTGAAAAAAAATAGCTGAGGATGTTCTAAGAAAATAAATCTTGAAGACCAGTATTTAATATGTGACTCCTTTCATGTTTCCTATGATGTCTAACTTAAATATCTTAGGTAGAAAAATTAATTTTGGTATATTTTTACTAAACAAATGAATGGATATCTTAAAATGAATGAATATCTTAAAAAATAGATAGCTTATAAATAAAAACTGAAAAACAAAGAATGATTTATAAAAAAAAATTGACTTCTGCTTTCTGAGGGAAATATGCATCACTATACCTCATCGTGAAATTTCATTTGTTTTCAGAGGACCATTTCTAATATGTGAATTTGCATACCGGTAAGCTAACTTTTTTTATAGACCTTACCCTGATATTCAAGTCCCTGTTCTATCAGAGAATCAATTAAGGATCACTCATTTTTAATTTATCATAAATAATCTTCACACTTGCTGTTAAGTTAATTAATATAATCAGTAAAGCCAAATGCATCAAAATGAAGCTTATTTTGCAAACATGCAAAACGTTCTGCCTCATTGCTCCACCACCAAGATTAAATGACATTTTGCTAACAACTTTTTCAAAGTTGAGTCCAAATTTCCTTTTTTTCAAAAAGAGCACCAAAAGTAGTGTCAGTCAATGGTCAAAAAGGCTCGTTATTGGAAGAAGTGATGATCTGTGTGGGCCCCCAGCTAACATTCAAACACATTGGCCCTTACCCAAAGTTAGAGCACTTGCTTCTTAAAAACACATTATGAACAAGCAATGGCATAATGTTACAATATATGTTCATTTCTACCTCACCTCAGCCAATGAAGATTTGAGACAGTTTAAAAACATTCATGTAGCGTTTTCATTTTGGTTATATTCCCGGTACAAATGCATACACTGTGCAAAAAATGAAAAATGATGTAAGAATTATATAAAATAAAAAAAGATAATAAAAATTCATGTAGAAAGATTAATAAAAGTGAGAATATCTGAAGACAGAAAGTCTCTCCACAGTAAGTCTCAGTAAACATGTACAGATCAAATTAATATGTTAGGATTTTGACTTTTAATGCTAAGTCTCTTCACCTGGCTGCATTTGCATCAATCGGACTTCCTCATAGTTGAGTCTTCCAGATTAATTCACATTTTAGTGTTGGCCCACCTGGGAATCCTTTCAGGAGGAGATGAACAAACTCAAACAGTTCACCTTAATAAGGCATCCCATCCTGTCCCTTGAAAGTGCCTGACTCCTCATCATTCTTCAGGCATCCCAGACCTTGAAGGCCACCCCAAAGCACATCAAACACACCCTCATTCATTGTAAACTATTATGGTTTCTTTGGGGTTCTCTTTCTCTGGAGTATCTCCTATTTAGATAATTTGACCAGAAAGCCAAAATTTACCTAAGAAATGTTGATAACAGATCTGTCCATCCATCTATGTGGCATTGCAAATTAGTAATCAAGGAATCATTTTATAGTAATCACAAATGGTTCCATTTTCTCCAAATCTGAGATATACTGACCATATGCCCCAACAAGATAAATTATCTTATTCTCTTTGCAAGCCAGAGAAAGAATTGCTGAGAACAGATAGCAACGTGAAAAGCATGACTACATTTCTCTCCTACTAACACCTAAATAATAATAGTAATAACAATAACCAAAGCAGGGAAAGACCATCAATCCATAGCAAAACCTCAAAGGGTAAAGTAATAAAAGAACCAGAAAGTTCTTTTTTTAAGATTTATTTATACAAGAATTGGGGTACAGGCCAGATGCGATGGAGGGGAGGGGCAGGGGTGAGGGTGTGAGAGGATTCACCAGAGACAGAGTGGGCAACAAAACAGGCAGACTGACGAAATACACTGCTGAGGGGAGCAGCTGGCGAGACAGGAGAGGTCTCCTGCGCCATGTGGGACCCTTGCCGGCCAGGATTGAACCTGCACTGCTGAGGCTGCTGACAGCTTCACAGCGCTGTGCTCAACTGCCTGCGCCACCAGGGGAGGCCCAGAAGCAGAAAGTTCTAATGCAGTTTGAAAAGGGTGGTTCTAGCTAAACCCATCTCCCCAAAATACTTAGAAAAAATATATATACATATATACACACACACTACATTAATATATACTATATTGATATTATATATTTTATATATTACATATAAATATATCAATATATATTTATATATGATATGCATCAATATATATTATTAATGCAATATATTGTGGATATATATATTATATAATATTATATCATATAAATATATTATGTAAATATGATATATTTATATAAAATGATATAAATATATATTAACATATTAAGCATTTCTGGGAGATGGGTTTAGCTATAAATATATACTTTAAAATATATATAATATTACTAATGTTTATATTTCAAGCAGTGGTAAATCATTTATTTTAATTACTTTGTTCTAGATACTATGCATCTGATGCATACATACTTGAAATAATATTCACCTAATACAATTATCGTAATTTCTACAGGATAAGCTTTGGAGTGAGTTTTTCAAACATTTTTGGTACTTTTAAAGCTGACTTAAATCATGAAAATGATTTTGAGGTGTTTTTAAAAAATGAAAAACGTATTGGTAATGAAAAGTTATATAAGAATTTAGGCAAAAACTTTTGAATTTTACTTGATGTCTTTATGTTTTAAAGATTTCAAATTATTTTAAACCCCTGAATTTTAAGGGAGGTGTACCCAGAACACACAATGCTTCAGGCTCTTTTTATACCGCTGCAAATTTTTATGCAGCTGCAAATTTTTATGCAGCTGGTATTTTAAGATCAACTGGTAATTTTCATCTTCTCAACTAATGTTCCATCAAATAACTTTCTTGTTTCTCCCAAAACTTCCATTCACACCAAGGAATCCCCTACATCGACCACTTCTTCATTCAGGGTTTCAGGAGAATTATTCCTGCGAGAGAAATCCTGGTTTTTGTTTCAAGCATGGGTTCTTCCTAAATCATTGCATTGCAGCCTCTAAGGTACAAAGCACCCCAATGCTCCTTATTTAGGTTTTCTAGATTCCTGCTATGAGTGATAGCATCCAGTATTTTTCTTTTTCTTTCTGGCTTATTTTGCTGAGCATGATCCCTTCCAACTCCATCCATATTGCTGCAAATTGCATGTGTTTATATTTTTTGATTGGTAAGTAATATTCCATTGTGTATATGTACCACATCTTCTTGATCCGGTCATCTATTTTTGGGCATCTGGGTTGTTTCCATAGCTTAGCTATTGTAAATAGTGCTGCTATAAACATGGGTGTGCAGGTGCCCTTTGGGATTACTGATTCTGTGTCTTTTGGGTAAATACCTAGGAGTGGAATTGCTGGATCATATGAAAGCTCTATCTTTAGAAGGTTGAGGAATCTCCACACAGCTCTCCATAAGGGTTGGACCAGTTTGCACTCCCACCAGCAGTGAAGGAGAGTTCCTTTTTCTCCCCATCCTTGCCAACATTTGTTGTTGCTAGTTTTTTTAATGTGTGCCATTCTCACTGGTGTGAGATGGTATCACACCAGTAGTTTTGATTTGTATTTCCCTGATTGCAAGTGATGTTGAACATTTTTTCCATATGCATATTGGCCATTTGCATTTCCTCTTTGGAGAAGTCTCTTTTTAGCTATTCTGCCCCCCCTTTTTTTTTGATTGGATTATTTTCTTTGTTTTTGTTGAGTCTCATCAGCTTTTTGTAGATTTTTGTGATCAGTCCTTTATCATTCGTGTTGTGTGCAAAAATTTTCTCCCCGTTGGTGGGGCTTCTCTTTGTTTTGATTATTGTCTCTTTTGCTGTGCAGAAGCTCTTTAATTTGATGTAGTCACAGCTGCTGTTTATCTTTGCCTTTACTATCACTGCTTTGGGTGATGTGTCTGTAAAGATGTCTTTGAGATGCATTTCATGTAGTGTTTCGCCTATATTTCCTTCTATATATGTTATGGTTTCAGGTCTTATGTCTAGTTCTTTAATCCACTTTGAGTTAGTTTTTGTGCATGGCGAGGTAGTAGTCAAGCTTCATTCTTTTTCATGTAGCGACCCAGTTTTCCCAGCACCATTTATTGAACAAACTTTCTTTGCTCCAGTGCATATTCTTTGCTCCTTTGTCAAAGGTTAGTTGACTATAAATCTGTGGGTTTATCTCTGGGTTTTCTGTTCAGTTCCACTGGTCTGTGTATCTGTTCTGGTTCCAATACCATGCAGTTTTGATTATTATGGCTTTGTAGTATAGTTTGAATTCTGGGCATGTGATGCCTCCATTCTCTTCTTCTTTTTTTTTTTCAGGAGGGTTTTGGATATTCAGGGTTTTTGGTGGCTCCATAAGAATTTCATCATTTTTTTCTATTTTTCTGAAGAATGACATTGAAATTTTAATTGGAATAGCATTGAATCCATAGATTGCTTTTGGTAGCATAGCCATTTTGATAATGTTTATTCTTCCAATCCATGAGCAGGGTATGTCTTTCCATTTCTTTGTGTCTACTTCTATTTCTTTTAACAGTGTTTTATAGTTTTCTTTGTATAGGTCCTTTACATCTTTTGTTAGGTTTATTCCCAAGTATTTGATTTTTTTGTTTGTTTCAATAATAAAAGGAATGGCTTTCTTGATTTCTTCTTCTTCAGATTTATTGTTTGTGTATAGGAAGGCTACTGATTTTTGTGTGTTAATTTTGTATCCTGCCACTTTAGAAAACTGATTGCTTAGTTTAATTAGTTTTTCTGTGGAGTTTTTGGGGCTCTCTATGTATTTTATACATAGAGATAATATACATGGGTGTTACAATATTTGAAATGATATAACAAGTAAGTGCATTGGGAGAACTAGGTCACAGGGGAGAATAAAAGACTGACCTGGGTTTGATTTTGGGTTTTGTCTCTGACAAAGTGGCAATCTTAATCTTGGGGAGATCATCTTACTATTCCTGAGGCTCAGTTTCCCCTTCTCTAACTTGGAGACTGTAATACCTACTCAGAATAATATTTCTAGTGCTCCCTAGTCCCTGGTTCTTCTCTCATCGTCAAACACGTTGTGTCTGTATATCTTCCTCCCTCATAGTGAGAGGGTCCACAGTGCAGTGTGATGGGTTCTGAGGCAGAGGAAAGCACTTTTGCAGCCTTCAAAGTTTCCCACTGGTTCTTTCTTTTTTTCACTTTGCTCTATTTTGCCTTCTATCAAAGAATCGAGGTCCCTATTATTGGGACAAACTCACCAGATTGAAGAAGTGGTGGCAACATGGATACGCCCCCATCAGCCTTGGACTTTGTGAGAGTGATAAAATGCTTAATTTTAAGCCTCCTAGGGTTTGCCATTTTTTGTCACAGGGCCCAAGCGCAGCTTGACCTGACATAAAGTGAGAAAGTTAAGTCAGATGCTAAAAAGTGAGGGTGTTGAGAAAATGGATGTGAATTAATGATGTATGTCAGTAGCGACATACCTGGCAAACATATCAGTGCTTGGAAGACAGGCTACTCAGGAAGGAATATGTAGCTCTGGGGAGAGATGGGAAGACAGCATTAGCTGTTGGTGTTACAGGTGAATAACAACATTTGATAAGGTATTACAAGAAAGAGATGAGTCTGGAAAAAAATTGTTTGCAAGCCATAATAAGAATAGAGAGAGGTCCTCCTTGGTGGCACAAGGGTTTATGCACAGCACTATGAAGCAGTCCATAGGCACTGCAAAGCAAGTTCAATCCCTGGCCAGGGAGCCACACACATGGCACAGTGGACCTCTCCTGATATGCCCGCTGCTCCCCTCAGCAGGGTATTTCAGTAGATCTGCCTATTCTGTTCCCCACTCTGTCTCTGGTGAATCCTCCTACCCCCTGTATCTCTGGCCTGCACCGTAGCTCTGGTAAGCATAAATAAAATCTTTATCCAAAAAATGAGAGAGAGAAATCCAAGAAATGTCAGGTTTTCAATGTTGAAACAACATTTTCATTTAGACACCAAACAGAGATAAAAGTTTAAAAGACTTTAAGGGACAACGGTAGATGAAAGAATAGCATTCCTACATATTGTCAAAGGGTCTCATCACTGAGGGTAAAGGCAAAATTAAGGATGTGTTTCCAGACAGAAGTGTGGCTGCCTTGAAGAGGCAGCCCCCACTTGATGTGGAAGCACAAGCTAATGGGATGTAGCAATTTTTATTTTTATTTTTTTTTTGGCCAAGGGAATCAGTCTCCCCCATGTGAAGGTAATTAGGGGGTACACTGCAATAGGGAGTTTTTAAACAGTCAGCCTGATATTTTATGATCTTCATGTGCCACTAATGCTATGCCAAGTCAGTGATAAAATCCTCATCCCTGGTGGGATTGACCAAACCTGTTCCATTGCTGATACCATTAGGATGAAGGTAGAGTTAAGAGCAAATCAGTATTTCAGGCTGGAAAACTTTGTCTGTAATCAAAGACTAAGCTTTAGAGTTTGGCTGCTTGAAAATCTACAAGCCTGAGATCAAAGCACCAGATGACTGTTTGAGAGCAAATCCCCAGCCCTTTGATATCCAGCAGTTGGGAAGTGGACATAGAAAGTCTCCCTGGGTCTCAAGAGACATATATCCCCATACCCTTAAGACAAGGCCAAGGGAAGGAACAGCCAAGAAGGAATTCCCAAAGGGCGAAATATCTGCTCTCAAAAGGGAGGCTGGTCCAAGTTACCCAAAGAGAAGTGCGAGGTCATATAATAACCTGTATGCATTTGGAATCATTAGCATGGTGTAGGTTTTAATATTCCATATAGCTGTATGATGCAGTAGCTATGCATTTTAACATATGATAGGTACTCTACACATCCTATATAAATATGTCATAATATGTAAATCGGTCACAGTTGTTAGCTGTATGTTTTAGAAATATCATAACTTCACTAAATTTTTATGTTTGTTCTATCAAAAATCGAGGTGTTTATCAAGTTAGGAATTGTCTTATTTCTCATAAGTCTGTCAAATGTTCTCTATACATTTTGATGTTATTATCATACAAACATTGAAAATTATTGTATTTTTTACACTATTTTTCACATAAAAATGTCCTCTTTGTTTCTAATAATGTTCCTGCCTTACAGTCTGGTCTTTATTAGACTATGTATATTTAACTTTCATTTAATATACATGTGGTATTTCTTTTATGATTCTTTTGTTTGCAATGTTTTTGTGTCCTTATATTTACGGTATTTCTTATAGAATTTGTGTCTTTATGGACTCTATTTCACTTCATGGTGTACATTTACATATAATGAAATTATACTCAGATTTGTATTTAACTATTTTTTTCCTCAACTTCATTATAAGCTCATGTCTCTGCTTCCTTTCTTCCTTATCAATCATTTATTATTATTATTTTCGTCATAATTATAGTCACCATTAATACTCCCTCTTTCTGTGTTTTTCTTTTAAGATTTCTTTTATTTTATGCATGCAAGTGCCAGAGCACAGGCCAGAGGTGTGGGTGAGAGGATTAACCAGAGACAGAGTGGGGAACAGAACAGGTAGATTGACGGAAGTACACTGCTGAGAGGAGCAGCAGGTGAGTCAGGAGAAGTCTGCTGCACCATGTGGGTTGCTCGCTGGCCAGCTGGGGGATCAAATTCGTGCTGCGGAGGCTGAGGATAGCTTCATAGGTTGTGTCTTAACCCCTTGCACCACCAGGGAGGCCCAATACTCCCTCTTTCTTTTCCCCTCTTAGCTTACTAGTTACATGTTAGTTGTCTATTATTTTGTGTCTCTCTTAGTGGTATTACCTCAAGAATCATCAACTTATTTGAATCAAATAGAAAGCTTTGCTTTTGTCACTTCACTTATGATACTAGAACCTTAGGACACTTTAACTGGGAACCTGCAACTAAACTGGGATTGCCTGGTGAACTTTAAGAGACAGAAAATGGCCATTTCAATGCAGCTGAGAAAGCATGAAAGAAGAAGAAATTCACATTTCCTTCTCCTACCAGGTCATGCTGATTGCAATATACTGTACTTAGTGAAAAATGGCTTGTGGGGAGTCCTTCCAGGTCACAGCTGTGCCTCAGTCCACATCCAACTCTGGCAAGTCAGCTTGCTGTAGAGTCCGTGCAACAGACAGCAAAAGTCACTGGAACCTGTAAGCGAGAATTGTCTTGACAACTTTGACAATTTTAGCCAATTGCCTTCAAGCATTCATGTCTATGTGACTGCAACACTGAGATTTTTATGTGAGAAATTATTGTCTCTCTTGGATGTATCAACTGCAAAATAAATTGCCAGATGAAACAACAGATTAAAGTAAAATGTTTCAAATTGTGCTTTCTAAATTGTATTCTTAGTGAAAAATTATCTTTGAGAAAAATACCACATCAAAATGGATCAAATTTTCAGTGTTTCTACTTTAGTATATCACAAGTAAAAATAGCTTAAAATATTTCAGAAGTCACAACTAATACATACCAAAGATATTCTTTTAAAAAGGAGAGGGAACCATTGCTTCATAGTGATTTATCCTAACTTGATTAGCTAGAGCTGTTTCTCTATCAGCCGAGAACAGCAATACTAAGAGGTAAACACTTTCATCACCTAAGACACTTACCTTGTCACTCACCAGAGCTTTTGAAAATCTGTGCTATCACATTTATCAATATGGTCAGTAAAAATAACACATGACTATTTATTAAATTCTGAAGGTAAATCAGTCTTTCTACCTGAAAATATAACATTATGAGGGACCATAGAAGTTATGTCTAGAACTCTGCCAACTATTTCTGCAAAGGGTGTAATGATAAATATTTTAGGTTTTGCAGACTCTGTCATGATCATGAAACTCTGCTATAGAAGCACAAAAGTAACCACAGATAATAAATAAATAAAATGAACGGACATGTCTATCAGCCAATAAAACTTCATTAACAAAAATTAAAATTGGGCAACTTATGGGATGATTCCTTTCCTTGCCTGCCAATCCTTGATGTATTTCATTGAACACAGGATGATGCTGAAGCCTAAAGGCATCATAACTTGTCCAAGAACACCTAGTCACCAAATTGTCTTATGACCACTCCTCATTAAAGAAACTTACTTATACTTAAAAAATAGAATTAATTTCAGAGCAGTCCTTCAGACTCAATTTCCTCCACTAAAATAATGATAATGATAGAATGCATTTGTCCTTTCATAACATCTACTATTGGCACCATGGAAGTTCTGAAGGACCAAGTGCTCTTGTTCAGGTGGTAACATGTGTGTGCTGACAACAGGCACACCCAGGTTGTGGTGCACAACCAGAGGTGTGAGTGTGCACATATCAGGGTGACTGCTGGCTCGGTGGCACTTGGAGTAATACAAAGAGCAAAGAGATTCTGCAACAGCATTTGTGACATTAGGTAGGGAGCTGTCAGTTCCTTGCCTTGACAAATTTTGTCCAACAAATACCAAACTGAAGTGTTATGAAACTTTATTAAGAAATTAATTTATTAATTATTAATTAAATCCTAGACAAAAGTGACAAGGTATCCATCCTTATGCATTACATTCCTGTACGTCTACATCTATAATTTTGAATAGTGATAAGTGACATTAAGAAATAAAGTTACGGGGGCCTCCCTGGTGGCACAAGGGATTAAGTCTCAGTGCTATGAAGCTATCCAAAGCCACTACAGCATGAGTTCGGTCCCCCGCTGGGGACCTGACCCACATGGCGCAGCAGACCTCTCCTGACTTCTCACTCTCCCCTCAGCAGCGTATTTCAGTCAATCCACCTGTTCTGCTCCCTATTCTGTTGCTGGTGAATACTCTCACTCCCCTGTCCCCCGCCCGTTGGCTACACCCCAGCTCTTGTATGCATAAACAAACAAATCTTAAAAAAAAAAGAAAGAAAGAACTCTAAGGAGAGAGTGTGCTATGGGAGAGGAAGATGGCTGGGGAATTACTCCTTCAAATACAGCCCCCAGTGACATTAGCAAGCCAGCAAGGGGTCATCCGGAGAAGCCCTTTCGAGGCTGTGTGAGGAGTATGAGTAGAAGCCACAGGTTAGGAACAGTGGGGAAATTAGGGACCCTCAAGATTAGTGAGTAAAACTGAAGCTCAGGCCTGGGAACTGGGGTGTCCCCTGTCTGAGTTGCTCTTGGGAAATCTCTCCATTTGCTGCAGCTGTTTGCCAGGTCAACCCCACTCTCCATCCTGTTGTCTCTTTGTCTATCACATCAGGGTTCCCCTGAAGAGTACAGGATTCTTGTACTCCCTCACCCCTCACCCTCAGAATTGTCTTCTTCTTTAGCTATTCACTCATATAGGCATTTCCCTTTGCATCAGGAAGGGGACTTTGTTGGTTTCCTAGAACCACCAAATCAAAGCACAATGGGCTGCATCACCCCTCCCTCCTGTGCCCACACATCTCCTTCCTGTGGGAAGCCCTGATGGCTATGTGTTTAAATTTGCTCTTTTTAGTAGGATGCCAGTCCAATTGGATTAGGGCTCATGCTAACAGACTCATTTTAACCTATCACTACCACTTATGTCTCCAAACATAGTCACATTCTAAGGTCCTGGGGTTAGGGCTTTCACATGAATTTTGAAGGCATTCAATTAAGTTCACACAGGGACTTAACGGTCCATGACCCCAACTATCTGGAGGAAGGAACGGGTGCTCCTTTGCAGTGACTACACACACCTCCATTATGTGCAGGATAACCAGGGCACACACCAGGCACAGAATGCCCATTTTCAGACAAGATCGGGCGCGTTCAGTGTGGTATGGCCGTAGACTGAATGTCCATTTTCAGTATAGGCACCAGAGAACCCCTTCTAAGGTGAATCAACCAAACTACTCTTTTCCCAAGGAAAGAGCTTTGCTGGACAGAGATGTCTAGTTGATTCTTCGCCAGGAGGGCATGTGTTCTAAACACTGTACCAAATGTACACCTGGCTTCTAGCAGGTCCCTTGGGGAATCTGTGTCAAATAAATGAAAGCTCCCAGCTTTGGGCAAAGAGGAAACTGCAAAGCCACTGCTCAAAATTTCTGTTCAGCAACCCAGGAGGACACATCCAAATGTCCACACAGTGAAATCTTCAAAGTTTTCAGAAAACTTTCAACCAACTCCATTGTGATGAGAGAACTGCCAAATAACCTGACTTTCATAGTTTACGGTATTGTCAGTATGCCAAGTTGCCAGTGTGCTAGCTGCTGAATTCACACCATGAGGGCTTCACGACCTGCAAGTCACCCTGTCATGGTTTTGAAATTAAACTATTGACCAAAGTATAAAAATCTGCAGCCGTGGGCAAAGGTCGACTCACACAACCAGTTGACCTTCAGTGCTACCAGGCAAACCATTTATGTTCTGAGACTCACTTGTCTCACTTACCTTCTTTTTAGAAGGTGATACTGATTTTAGAGACTAAAGGGGGAAGCTGGGAAGATTGCATCTTGGAGTTTAATCCTTCTGAGGGCAGCTGAGACGGATGACTTGAACACGAAAATACAGTGTCATTACAAAAGTAAAATGCAAACCCAAGTTGGCATTCTGCATTCATTTCTATTCCTCATGAGGAAAGCCAAATTACCGGAGCAGAAAGTAACACATTAACACAAAGGGGAAAAATTAATATTTTAGAGAGAAATTTTTCATGATGGCATCCATTTTACACAATTTATTTCAAATGACAGTCAAGGTAGCTTCTAAATGAAACATCAGGTTTGTACACAGCTGTTTCATCAGTATGTCTCTATTATGTCTCTTCCTCAAGTTGCTTCAAGCCCATCAGAAATAATTTAGGGCCTCCCCCGTGACGCTGCGGTTGAGCACTGGGTTGCGAAGCTGCCTGCAGCCTCTGCAGCGACGGTTCCATACCCAGCTGCTCCCGGCCACCGAAGGAGGGTCCCACATGGCGTGCAGACCTCTCCTGCCGCCCTGCTCCCCTCAGCAGTGTACTTCAGTCCTTCTGCCTGCTCTGCTCCCCGCTCTGGCTCTGGTGAATTCTCTCACCCTCCCGCACTTCTGACTGTACCCAGTGCTTGTATAAATAAATAAATAAATAAATAAACAAATCTTTAAAAAAAAGAAATATTTTACCCCTAGTCAGGTTTTAAATCAAGGATATCCACCAGTGCACACTGCTTTGCAGTGATGAGATTGTTTCAAATGCAGGGGGCCAAAAAGAAAGGCATGGAGATGTTAAATGCAATTCAGGTTCTTGTCCTGGATTTTCAACTTTCTGCCAGGAGGAAGACTTATTTCCAACCCGATTCGTTTAGGAATTGAGACTTTCTCAAACGCCCTCCCATCGACTGCAGCTGGACACCTCACGGCGCCCTCGTGAGCTCCTGCAGTGGGCGGGGTTCTCCAGCACATTCCCCAGTGCACTTAAGAGGGAAGACAAGGTCCCAAATCTGCTGCTCCTCAGACGCTCCCGGAGCACCGCTGTTTGCAGGAAGGCTCCAGAGGGCCGGTGAGGCCAGTCTCAGACGGGCCCTGGCCGGACTCTCTGGCCATCCTTCCTCGTCCCATGGACGGAGGCCACTTGTGCTAGTGGCCTGAGTTGCCCTGGCTGGAATTCTCTTTCCTCCAGTTTCCCTTTTGTCCAGATGGCACGTCTCCCTGTGGTGCTTGACAATGAGTGATGCTCTCAAGCCCTGCTCTTTCACACCCTGTGGGTGACCTATCACATTTCATGGGTCACCTTTGACCTGGGAGCTGACAGTTTGATTATGATTCATGAGTATCCTCTCAGAATAATTAACACAACAGGTGGCAGCATAATAATTTTGATTACCCAGGGGTTCAACAAAGCTGACTTCATTTTCTGAATAAGAGAAGGACAACAATTAGAAATTCAACAAAGAAATGCTTTTATGCCACCATTTTTGCCTTTTGTCCTTCACACAGAAGACTTAATTAATAGGCCTGCGTTCCCCTTAGATACCAGGAAAAAGTAAGGAACTTCTACTCTGTGAATATAAGAAGACGCTTTTCAGCACCACATGACTAGAATTATTTTTCTTTCCTTACTGAAGTCTTGATTAATTGAGTTATGTCAGACCTGTCCACCAGATCATCTTTTAGCATCCTCATTTTGACAATGGCTGTTTCCCAGGGAAGAATTGATGATCAGAGGAAGTTCGGGACTGCATTTCACTGTTTGTAAAGCATGGTGAAGTGATCCATTCGACCAGTCATATTTGTAAACATTCCCTCCAAAGGATACAAGCCCAACTTGAAAATCCTCCCCTGCAAAAAGCTTATTTTTTTTATTTTTGAAAAGCTTATTTTTATTTTCAAGCCTTCTCGTAGGAATCTGTCTTTTTGAAAGTGCTATTTTTACATGATCCACAGCATTTTTAACTTTCTTCTCCAACTTCAGTTTTGTGGGAGATTTTTCTCCAAAAGTCACCACGTGGCCTTTATTCAAGACAATGGTGACCTCTCTCTAGAGATTATAGTCCAAATACCCCACTCTCCTGGGGATTGACATTTATCTCCAATGATTCCGTGGTGCGTTTGAGGAAAGTGCCTACCTTGAAGAACACCTGATGCTGGTTTTTTGAGAGACTAAATAAAAATCAAGTCAGGTAAGCTTTATCCCCTACTGCTCTCCATTTAATCTCTGCCGAAAATGGACCTATGTGTTACTAATGAAATGGAAGCACACAGGCTTCTGAATATGTGACAGGCCTGCCTACCACCCAGTGCTGGGGCGGGGAGGGGGAGGGGGAGGGTACTCCCTTGCATATGAAATGAAGTTTTTTTTTTAATTTTTTTTATAGAGGCATGTTTATTTATTTATTTGTTTGTTTGTTTGTTTTGTTTATACATGCACTGGGTACAGTCAGAAGCACGGGAGGGTGAGAGAATTCACCAGAGCCAGAGCGGAGAACAGAGCAGGCAGAAGGACCGAAGTACACTGCTGAGGGGAGCAGCGGGTGGCAGGAGAGGTCTGCGCACCATGTGGGACCCTCCTCCGGTGGCCGGGGAGCAGCCGGGGATCGAACCGGTGCCGCTGAGGCTGCGGGCAGCTTCGCAACCCAGCGCTCAACCGCTGCGCCACCAGGGAGGCCCTGAAATGAAGTTTTGTAGGGCTCCACAATGGTAATATTACAGGCTTGTCATTTTAATTGACATTTTGGCATATAAAAATATTCCTACAATCCTGTTTTACATTATAGTTTAATAACAGCTTAACATACATCAATGAAATATTCATTTCTGTTACATTCAAATTTTAAAATATCTGATGGGGAGCCTGGTTAATAGATAAAGGAGAGTCCCTGGAATATTAAGGACCCTTAGAAGCAGGTAGGTTCCTCACTGGAAAGTCAAGGACAATTACCATAGGGATCACGGATTTCAATTCTGATTTTTTAAATTCATAAAGGCTCCCTGGAACCCAAACATGGAGACCATGGTGGGTATTTTTACTTCCCCCACGGCCATTGTCAGCTCCCTGTTTCTGCCCCGAGAGCCTCATCAAACACAGACCTATTCCGAGGAAAGTAACAGACATACCAGAACCACTGATGTCTGTGTAAAGGGTGATGGTGATGAACTCTGGGAACACCCCGCCCCAGAAGCCACCACATCCCCCTTTGGGTTTACATGCCTTTCAGCTCTCCACCCACCCTCAGCTTTGCAGGGGAAGTTGGGAAGTTTACTTTGAAAACATGATACATGTGTGAATCATGAGGTAATTTGGCACTTCGTTCCCCATCAATTTTTAAATTAATTATCTGGAATCAAGCAGCCATTAATTTTGGCCATAGACTTTTTGATTAGAAGTTCTGACCCCCTTTTGCCTTTTGGCAACTCCTATACAATCCGATGACAAGCCGGGTAACCCTTGACAGCTGATCCGACACAGAGTCACACTCTGGCTGGTGATCTGCCATCTTCAGCAATCCTTGGTTACCACGGGACATTCACCCCCTTCCGCCTGCCTCTGAGAAATACCGCTGCCTTCTGCCAACTGGCCTCTGCAGAAAACTTACTTCCCAGGGAAGGGAAAAATCCACCCCCCAATGCCCCACTTTATGCTGTTACTTCTGTTTCACAAACTTTACACTACAGCATCGCCCATACGTTTGTGCAGTGCACACAAAGGTTTCTTTAGAAAGCGCTGATGCTAATTATAAATTTAATTTGCATTTTAATTAGAATGGTAACAAATTAAAAGCATGGCAGCTAGAGAATTTTGAACACTTAGCAGAGATTTGGTGTTAGTTGCTTCGTTTTGTCTTTATCTTTTTAAAATTATGTATATATGCAAAACAAACAAACAATAAAGCAAATGAGCCACATCTGACATTGCACTTCTACAGGATTGGTTGTTCCCCTCCACTCTGTTTCCTCTTCTTGTGTAGAAATAGATCAATGTGCGTGATTTTCAATGCCTTATCAGCATTTCTCATATCAAAGTTACTTAATTGAACCTCTTATTATATATTCAGCTTATTCTATTATTTCACTGTTACAACTAATGATATGATGATAATCTGTGTAAATATACCTTTAGTCATATCTGATTATTTTTTTTTAAGATAGTAAAATTGCTAAGTGAAAGGGTGTGCACAACTTTTTGGATTTTGCTGCATATTTCCAAATTGCCCTCAAGAAAGATTTTTCCAATTTGCGCTATCTTTGAGCACGTGTTGGCTCCCCCACACCCTTGTCAACACCAGGCATTTGCATTACTTTCAGCCTTAATAAGATGTTTTCATTATTATTATATATTTTTCAGTTTCCCGCATATCATTCTCTCTTTTTTTTTTTCTATTTTTGTCCTTTCTCACCTACTTGGTGAGAAAATGCAGGTGGTGAAACTAGAAACTGTCACTCTCTGAACTAGAATTCCATTCTCTAGAGGCTCAAAAAGCTATTTCATAAAGAAATGTTTTTCAAGCTCTCTAATTTTAAGCATCCCAATCACCACCAGTCTGTCGTAGGCCTCAGGCCTACAAGGAGCTTCTCGCAGCCTAAGGAGAACCTGAATATATGCGGCTTTTCTTGTATTGCCTTTGTTGACCTGTGCCTTTGGGATGTCTTTGAGATGTTTGATGCTTTTTGTAGCTGGAGTATTGATAGCAAGAGGAAGCCTGCTTCTGGGGTCTAAAGGGTCTGCCCACACTTAAATCTCAGGAGTGTTGACACTTGTCCCAAACCTGATGCCAAAGAAAACCTTTGTCTCAGATGGAAATGAACCACCATAATTTGAGTTCATAGAGAGAATAAACTATATTTTGAGATATCTGTAACTCTAAAGTCATAAAAAATATCTATTACTTCTAATTTTGACTAAATTCAACTAGTCTAATACTATTGTGGCTTATCATGACTGCCATTCATTAACTGAAAGGCACGCTGAGTGACCGTCTGCACTGACAGACAGACCTCAGGCTACGGGTCCCAGTAAGGAGAAGGGCATGTGCCAAGCTCTGTGCTGGGAGATTTACAGCCCCCATAAGTGTCTCTGTGACTCTCTGAGAACTCTTTGTAAACTGTCAACTCAGCATCAAGTGGCTGTTATGACCTCTTAGTGCTTACCACAGAACACTTGTACTATAGCCACATGTATTTTCCATGTGCCTCTCCAAAAGTCAGAGTGCTGGTGAGCTTTTGAACCTACATAAATACCATATTTTTCAGATCATGTCTGTCCATGTCCAAGTCATGATGCCCATTATTACCTGTTCTCTAAAACCCACTTTCACCTAAACCAAAACTAAGAATTAGTTTTTAGAATTTATTTGGATGAACGTTTTTGAAATATTAAGAACAGTAATTTTTAAAAGGATTTCTGCTAAGACTTCTCATTTACAGAGAGAAGTGAAACAGGGCCTTCTAGTACCTCCTTCAAGGGACAGGCAGAGGCTCAGGAATTCATGTGTTCCCAAAACCAAGTCTTGAGACTCAAGGCCAACCAACCTCTGCTCTTTATTGCACACTTTTCCTAATAAAAACATATGTAACAAAATAGCTAAGATAGATAAAAATGTGTAAGAAAAAAATACAGTTCCGGAAGCAAATATGAAATAGAAATTATAGGAGATATTATAGGTAAGCTTCCAGATCAATGTGAAAAAGTTAATGGTTATTATAGAAGTAGCCTCCAGTTCACATAAGTTTTTCCTAAAAGGAAATTTAAAACTCTTTTTCCCTGAAACTTATACAGGAGTACAGAATGATGAGGCAGCAATTTCAGGCTCATCTCCACAGGAGAAAATGGAGGTCCCTGAACCCCAACCTGACCACATGTGTGGCCACCCCATGGTCCCCTCCACCGCTGATACTTCCTCCTGAGCACACCAAGATCAACCCAAGCTTCTTCCATGTCCTGTAGCTATAATTTTAGAGGAGGGGTGTTCCAATATTTGTAGACACCATTTTGAAATAATTTTATTCAAAAAGCTGAGCACGTTTTGGGATGAGCACAGGGCCCCCCGCATCTGGACAACTGAGACAGTGTCTTGGCCTGATTGGAGAGTTAACTAGGGCCCAGGGAGTGAGGAAGTTGGGTGCCCCTTCTGAGTTCATATGGGTGAAAAACCATCCCTCTGACCTCACCCACTGGATAGCAGGAGGGGCTGTTAGGATGAGCTCAGAAGTAGGGGAGGAAGCTGAGGCCTCTGGCAGGGGACAAAGTTAGGGTGTCCCCTGGGGCGCCTATTTGCCATTTCCAGTCGAGGGCCTGGTGGTAAGGGGAAAGGGAAAGTTACTGGTGCCAGGCACTATTCACCCCTTTATGATGGCCAGAGGAGGATCTTTGGGGTGGGGGTGGCAATTCCTGGACTCAGGAGCACTGCTGCAGGTGAAATTATGTCTCTCCTCACCACTGGAGCCAATGGGTTCTGCACCGAAAAACTCAGATGGCTTCCTCCTCTGTGAGTCTTTGGGCTCCTTCCTTGACTTGGCATCCAATCTCCTCTGTGAAGAAAAGAAAAGGGACGATCAGAGTAGGAAGGTACAGAGTCATCCAGGTGGAGGGATGGAAAGACCAAGCAAGCACAGAGCAGAACTTTTTCCACAGGAAGATGATCTCAACACCACGTCCCGGGAAATGGGTGCCCACCAAGACCCTCCCAGTCACCCTGGGGGCAACATGCACCACTATGGTAGCCAAACTGTGTCCCACGCTGAATAGGAAGCTGTGGGACACGGTTTTTATGGACAGTGACAATGCCTCAGTGACTACAAGAGGCATTCAGGGGTGGGAGACTACCTAGGACAAGGAGGACCAGGGAGAGCCTCTGAAGGTGGATGCTGCAGAGAGGAGAAGGCCCCAGAGTTGAGAATCTGATGGCGCCTTGTGGGCTCAGCCAAAGAGTCTCCCCGGACTCACATTTCCTACAGGGAACAAACAAGTCATCTCAGGAAAAAGCAAGATCAAGTGAGGTGGCAGGAGCAGCTCCTGGCAAGAAGGGACGCGGACTCCTAAGTGCCTCAGGGAACCCACTCAGGACCTCCTAACAAGAGTCTTCAACCCCTAGGCACACCCACCACCCCACGCCCCCAACCCAGACAGCAGCCAGATGCAGGCAATGGAAAGCAGGAAAGGAGACTTGAGGACTGCTTCTGGGGCTTCCGCTGCAGGCCCACCTACCTTCTTACCTTCCCAGGCAAGGCAGGACCCAGAGGGCCTCCAGAGCGACCCTGGGAGGCCCCCAGCTGCAGGGACATGTCATGGCTTCTGGGAACTGTTGCTGGGTGGATTTGGGGGGAGAAAACAGGGGCATCAAGACATCTCAGTATCAGGAGCCCACCTGGGACCAACCCTGGGGCCCAGCCTCAGGTACCTGCACAGCCACAGGCTGCCCCTGCTGGCAGCAGCTCTCCCCCAGCTGGGGGACACACCTTGGCGAGGATCCCTCCAGGCACATTAGGGAAACATGGGCTGTTTTCAGATGCTTTCTCCGGCCTTCCAGGCACACTCAGGGACATTGGGAAGATTCCTTTGCGCCATCCACCCTCCTTTCCAGCTGGACCCCACATTGACGGACACACACTCAAGGATAACTCACAGTAAAAGACAAAATAAAAGTGGCATCCTGCAGCATGTCTTTCCCACAAGGAATCAGCAACTTAAGAGGAACCAGTCCTCTGTCCAGGAAAGGGAACTTTAAAGGGGCACCCCGGGCATCTGGGACCAGGCAGCACCTGGAAGGAAGGGAAAGTGTCTTAGCCTGGCAGGAACTTAGCCCGGCCCCTGAGACCCCAGACAAGCGGCTCCTCATGCCCTGCCTTCCCGCACGCCCAGGCTGCCGGGGGCGCCAGCATCCCAGGAAGGCACAAAAGCAGCACCCCGGCTGCTGGAGAGTTCTGCACCAGGAGCTACATGGGGGAAGAGGGTGTTCCACAGCCCAACCTCCAAGGCGCATCCGCAGCCCTGCCAGGCTGCCCGGGAAACGCCAAGGGCAGCAACGGCCATGGGGGCGGGGCTCGCAGCGGCCACTCGCGGACGAGCTCCCGGGGGCGCAGTGGCTCTGGGACCAGCGAGGGGCGCCTTGGGGTTCCCGTCTCCCCCAGAGGGGGCCTGACGAGCATCCTCCTCAATGCATAGGTCCATGACGAGGAAAAGGATGGTGCTCAAATATGTGCCGTTCCTGAAAAATGAGGTGTAAGGCGCGGGGGTGAGCAGCGCAGGTTTGCGAGCAAAAAGGTGGCCCCGGTAGTGGCCGCGCAGTGGGGACACCCCGTCCGCTGACCGCCCGGAGCCGGAGCCGAGCTCGGGCCGGCAGCCTAGAAGCAGCCAGAAACCTGCCTGAGGGGGCCGGGCCGGCAGGGCTGTGTCGCCCAGTGCCCCGCGGGCCTGAGCCCTCTGAGCCCCGTGCTGGTGACCGGAGGGCGGGCGGGCGCCTGGGAGCCGCCGCCAGGAGGAGGGATCCCAAGGGACGGTGACGGGGAAGGACGCGGGCTGGGAAAGCCAGAAAGTGGAAAGATCACTGGGCAGCAGGACGGGGACGCTAAAGGGGGAAATGAGACCAGAAGACACAGGAGAAATAGTAGGGGCAGGTGAGGAAGACCAGCGGAGAGAACAGAACTTGGGGCCTGAAGGGGGGCAGTGGGCGCAGCCGAAGCCCATGGACTGACCCGCCTCTCCCAAGGGGGTCAGGCTGGGGGGACAGAGGGCGGGGGGGGCAGGCCCAGGAGCGCCCCCCTCTCCCTTACTTCCTTGTCCCCACTTCCCCCGCCTCCCGGACGCGCGCTCTGGACATGACACGGGGGAGGGGCAGGCTAAGGAGGCGGGTGGGCGTCTAGCAGATGGGCGTCCTGTCCGGGAGGAAAGCGCTTCTCAGGCATCAGGGACCAGGCGAAGCCCCCACTGGTGCGGAGTTAAGCGCCCAGTAGGGAGCCCTGAGGGCGGGGCGAGCTCAGGGGGCGGGTTGGCAGAGCTGCAGGCTGGAAGCCCTCAAACCCCAGCCTGGAGGGGTGGGGGGGGGAGTCCTCCAGGAAGGCCCCTCCCCCACCCCAAGGGTGGCAGGTGCGGACGGGACAGGGAGGAGCCGGGTGAGGGACCACAGGCCTCCTCCCCGGTCTGGGAGCCCCTGCCAGACTTGCCTGGAAGCCCCCGCGGGAGCAACCGCCACTTTTCCCTCCTCCGCCAGGGAGGTCAGCTCGTACTTCAGGGCTCAGAACTGCTGCCTCAAGGGCCATGGCAAATAGGAAC
>NW_028167842.1:0-44017 GCF_964194135.1 Talpa europaea
TTTGAGGAAAAGTAATATCTCGGAGGAAACTTGGTTTTTGGCAAGAATCATGAATCTTACAGCTTCCCAGGATTTCTTTTATTTCTTTAGAGGGAAATGATTCAGTTCCACAAAGTTCCTTTTTTCTATTAAAAGCTGTAATGCAGGGCCTCCCTGGTGGCGCAGCGGTTGAGCGCTGGGTTGCAAAGCTGCCCGCAGCCTCTACAGCACTGGTTCGATCCCCGGCTGCTCCCTGGCCACCAGAGGAGGGTCCCACGTGGCACACAAGACCTCTCCTGCCGCCCGCTGCTCCCCTCAGCAGTGTACTTCGGTCCTTCTGCCTGCTCTGCTCCCTGCTCTGGCTCTGGTGAATTCTCTCGTCCTCCCGCGCTTCTGACTGTACCCAGTGCTTGTATAAATAAATAAATAAATCTTAAAAAAAAAAAAAAAAAAGCTGTAATGCAAAAGAAACATCCTTCCATTAGCTAGCTATGAATTCCCACATGGGAACTAGGCTCTTCTCAGGAAACCATTCCAGTGACTCATCAGTGGAGACTCAGTACATTTGTCTGAAAATGGAACAATCTCATTCTCTGAGGCCTGCTCATTGGAAATGGGCTCCTTTTTTTCTCTACAAGTATGGTTCCGTAACTTTTCACTTCTTTAAGAGAAAGCCAGAACATTCCCACAGCCCTGAGGGATGGCAGTCAGTTTCCTCACTGTTATGGGCTACAGGGTCTCTAAGGTTCTATCTCAAAGAGGCTCAGAGTGTTGAAAAGGATTACTAGAATAACGGCTCTGCCTCACCCATTAGGGCAGTTCACTACCTGGAGGGCCCCACTAAGTCACACCTCTTGATACACACACGCCCCTGGTTGCTCCCTACCAAGTCTGTGACTTGCTTTAACCCAGCACATGTGGCAGCAGTGATACTATGCCTGTTTCAGGAAAAAGCCACAAGAAGGCCTGGCAACTTCTACTTCTGCATTCCTGTGAGCTCCAGAGTACTATGTTGGATACCCCGGCTTCTGTGCTAGAGATATCATTTGGAGGACAGAGAGAGGAGAAGGAGCAAGAGAGACCCAGTTATCCCAGCATCCCAGCAAGCCCAGACCAGAGCTGTCCAGCCAACTAAATGCATCTCATGAGTAACCATTGGTAAGGTCAGCCAAAGAGCCACCCAGTTGAGCTCAGCCCTAATTGTAGAATCATGAGCAAATAAAGTGTTGGCTGTTTAAAACTACTATGTTTGGGGTTAGTTTGTTACACAGATACAGGTAGGAAAAAACAAATACAAGTAAGATTCTCTAAAATGGAGGATGGCAAGATTGTGTGATATACCAAGGGACTAACCCATTCCCTACAGAGGTGATAAAAAGGAGAATCATCAATTTGTCCCAACTTATAACTTATGTCTTTTTATCCTGTATTTTTGATGGCTTGATATTTTGGGGACTTGCAGACCCCAGAGGGACTTCCTCTCCCTGGGATAGCCAATTCTAGCTTTAATAAAGGATTCCACACCTATCATATGCAGATCAACCACCCCAGAGCCTACACCCCCACGCCCCCACACCTCCAAACCCCCACCCAGTTCCCTTACGTTTTCACACTCTAGGGCACTACCCACCTGCCATAATCACCCTAGGCCAGGGGGTGATGACTAGGGACAGTCTCTATGTTCCAGAGCCCACAAAATAATGCAGACTGGCCAATCCTAAATCCACTCGCCCAGCTTCACCCATGCCTTCTCACAGAAACCACAATAAAGGCTCTCGCCCAGGGTTTCTCCTTATTCCCTCTGCCCGGGAATGAACGACCCCAGTGCTTCTTGTGCTCCATCACAGGCACGCCCCTCTTCTTAGGACCTGTGAGTGTTACAACCGCCTTGTCACCGGCTGTCGTCTCCTGAATGTTAGCCTCACTCCACCTAGCCTATCACGAAATAGGGGTTCATGAGCACAAATGAGTGGCCTCTGTGACTCCTCAAGATAAAACTCCAGCACTACGGGCACATCGTCCAGAGGTAAAAATTAAGATTTAGACTAAATAATATGCTGCTAGCAGGTCGCAGGACTAGGGCTGGAACCCAGTGTGGCTGGAATCCAAACCAATTCCCTGTCACCAACAGAACCTCCACAGTCTTTGCTGAGCTTGCCATGGCTGGCCTGACCTCCCCACATGTCCTACGACACCTACAGGGGCTCTCCATGTTGACTTTTTGAACAAATGAATTTAGTAACTTTTTTTTAACTATAAAATGTAGTAACTCATTAAGAATTTGATACATAAAGAAGAAATTTATAATTACTCATACAAGAACTCAAAAAATTACTCCGGTTAACATTTTGCTGTGTCCTCCTATTGTGTGTCTTATATAAAACTTAGATTATTAAACTCATTCTCCTATAACCTATTTTTTACCCAAAATAATATTGTGTGCATTTTGTCCTACCCTTAAATATTTTCCTAAAATAAAATTTTAATAGATGAAACTTTTAGTTTCCTCGTTTATATTCTGGAACCATTTATTAATCCTCCATTGAAATAATTATCGTGAATTATCTCAAATATTTTGCTACTCAAAGTATTCTGATTGATATTTTCATATGTCCTATACATTATTCTTTGTGCATATCTCTGATTCATATCTTAGGATAAGATCCTAGATTTTGAATTGGTGAGTCAAAGAATATGCACATTGGTAAGACTTCTAATACTTACTTATCAAATTTCTCTCCAAAACTATTGAATTGAACTTTACTTATCCCAGAGTCCTTTGTTTTTAACACAAAATGACTTAATACTAGATACTCTTCTGTGGGTGTGTACCTGTGCATGCATGTGTGTGCACACACTTATGTGTAACTAAAACACACACAGGGTCCTTTCCACGCAAAGTACTAGAAAATTTTAGCTTTCAGTTAATATCTATAGTGGATAGAGAAAGTCCCCAGACTTGAAATCCCTTCTCCATAGAGCAACTCCATGTCTGAAAGAGACTCATCAACCTATAATGAATGACTATTGTCTACCTATTTGTATAAATCTCAGGTTTCCGTACATCCCTGAAAATACTCGGATTGTGGAGCATGTGTAGTCAGTGCAGAAGACTAGCAGTGATGTATACTACTTCTATAAAGGAAGGGTGCCTGGAAGAGGGGGGCTTTTATCTGATTCCAGAGAACCAGAGAGATGCAGAGTTCCAGGAAGCAAACACAAGACTCCACCACCCTCTGCACTCACAGGCAAAGGACTAGTGCTTCCATGGTGTGATCTAAAGTGTCCCGCAAACAGACTCATGCTCCCAAATGTCATGCCCCTTCCAGACTTCTGCTGTGTGCCCTAAATTCTAAGTAGTAACACCTTTGGCTTCCAACTGAAAGGTCCCTGTTAAGATGTAAATAGTGGAGCTAGAAGGGCTGACACCTTAAACCATTAGCAGCATTAACAACTTAGCTCAAATGAGCTTATCAAATAGCTGGAGACACCTAAATAGGCCCCCAGATAAGGAGACAGTGGGGTGTAATATTGTACAGAGCCCAAAGTCAAGGTAGGGCCAAAACCTCCACGCGTCCTTAATTATCTGGGGACAGAAGGACAGCCCCAGTGGCAAAAGTTGTTTCTGAGGACCCTGAGATTAAGGGGATTCAGGCCATTAATTGGACTTGATGGACTGACACCCAAGAGTCCATTCCCTGCTGGGTCAGAGCAGAGAACACATCTGTAGCTTGTATTCCCTGTCACCAACAGCAAACAGATCACTCCAGGTAGGCAAACCTCTTCCTGCCCCAGGTGTAAGAATCTGAGGTGGGCCCTGCACCGACCAGGTCACATTCATTAACAAGGTGCTGAATTACATCAGTGGCAACCCTGAGATTTCTCTGTGCTGAAGCAAGGCCCTAACTATAATAGCCCTCTTAAAGGGCACATTGTTATCAGTATTATTATGACTTTCTCTTCATGCCTGTCACTGGATTATGGTAATTTTTTGTCGTCATGGGTTTTAATCAGAGTTGAAGTCTCTGAGTTACTGACAGCTCAGGAGAGCTGTAACTGCTCTGAGATTGACTTCACACTGTCACAAAATCATAACACAAGCAGAAAACTAGAGGCTTTCACATGCCTCCTCCCACCAATTAAAAACAAAGCAACTTTCTAAACAGCAGGCTCCTTTTCCTGGCTTCACACGAGAAGGAGGGACACAGAGGGCACCTACTTCTCCTTCTCCTTCTTCCCCCAGAGTTCAAAGCAAGAAACAATGATCCTGGCAAAGGCAGTACTAGAAGCAGATACTGCAATTTAGCTAATGGTGTCGACAGGAAGCTAGAAATCATCCCTTTGACACACGCGGGTACTTAGGCAGCATCAGGCTTTGCTGGGTCCTCCTGACCTTGCAGTACCTCCCCACAGACCACCTATGATCACTCTCTTGCCTAATCATGGTACCTGGGCATGTGGGTGGGTCACGCTAACTAGCCATGGGAGGTTATGAGCCAAGACTCCTATCTCTGCCTGCACCTTCTGGTCATCATATGTGATGGATGCTCCCTCCAGACCAAACGGTACCCTGGCTGGAAGGCATTAGCAGTCGGCCATGTTTTTGGCAGCAAACACTAAAACCTTTTCTGTCCTCTTGGAGAAGCTATAGGAGATACAGGACCAACCTTAGACAAACCCTAGCTATTTCTCCACTTTACCTTCAGACTACATACTTCCCCCATATGCAGCGCTGTTCCTCTTTCTAACACCATCATCCTCAGGAATCTGTTTGCTGGAATCTAACTGAGGCTTGTTCTTTATGTCCATTCAAACTCTCAGGTCCATTCTCAGATATCACAGAGAGATGACCTGAATCTATCCTGCAGGACTGGCCAAGTTACACTGCCATGAACAACCTGGAAGTCACAATGACCAAAACAAGGGTCTCCCCCTCGTGTTGTGTCACCATCCCAGGTTACCAAGGAGCTCTGCTTCATCGAGTCACTCAGTGACCTAGGCTGCCATCGATGACCAGGCCGCCATCCTAGAAGTTGCCATCATCATCCCAAGAGAAAGGAGGCTGGAGAGTCTTCTCTCCTGGTAATTAAATGCATTCACTCAGAAATTATATTACTTCTACTCTCAAGTCATTGGCCAGAATAAGTCACATTGCCCCAGCCAAAAATGAGGCCAGAAAGCATAATCCTGTTTTGTACATCAGAAGAATAAAAATATTTGGTGAGTGACATAAATGACTAACACACCAATTAATTACTTTACACTAATAAGGAAAATGAAGCTTCACAGAGTATGAAGTTACCCCTCCCAGCGGTATTCGCAAGCACAATGAGGTTTATTATGTTCAATTCTCTACGGGATGAGCAGATAACAGAAACAACAAAAACCTTGCCCCACTTCAGATCCTGTGTTTGCTTTAATTGCTAGCAGTTCTCAAAGTGATTTGCCAGAGTGAATCCAAACTTACATAAATATGTGCTGAAGATGAAAGGGATGTGGTGAGAATGTTTGCCAAAGAAAATGTTAAACAATGTAAGTGGAGGCAGAGGGGAATCTGGGAGAGAATGAATTGGAAACCAAGACAGGAATCTAGAGGGGGCTGTGGGCTGATGAAAATGAAGCTGGACAAGGATAATTCTAGCTGCTAGCTGCTGGCTTTCTGGAAGCAGGAAGACAAAAGAAGCAGTATGAAAAGGATTACAATGTCTGACGTGATGCAGTTAAAACTTGGAGCAGAGTTTGAAGGAAAGAGACACCTGAGGTTCTGGTGAAGGAATAATTGATGCGCCAAGTTGACGGTGCAGGGAAGATGCAGACACTGATTGTTCTTGGATCCTGTGAGCTGCTGAATATTAGCGTGAACTCTTTGCAATGGCAGAAAGAAGTTGAATTTCAGAAAAGAGAAGGGCAGCAGAATAAAGTTCTATGCCCTGGCAAATGCCATATATGTGAACAGAGCAAAAACTGGCAAAGGAAACAGCAGACCCCAAATGTGATCGATGGTGTTGTGTAGGGAACTCAACATCAGAGCCCAAGTAGGAGGGAGGACAAATCTCAAAATCGCTGTGTACCCTGGCAGCAATTCCAGGGAAATGAGCCCATGGGGAGATACGACATCTCATCTGTCAGCAAATTCTGTTGACTTTACCTTCAATGTACAAGCAAAGTAGAGAGGGATATCTCTGCTCAGAGGCTGGCTGAAAGCTTGGCACTGGACCCAGCACTCGGGGGGGACCCTGCCTTCTTTTGGGTGCTGAGATACCTAAGAAAGAGGGTGCCACAAGCAAGGCCAGTGGAAAGGGTAAAAGCCCAGTAAGGAACCAGAGAGACCACATCAGTCCCAAGGCACTGCGGCAGGCGATCCTAGAGGTGGTGTCACCAGAGCCTTCCACAGTAAAACCAGGCTCCGAACCAAATACTGAGACAGATTTGACCGCTGAGCACAAGTGTAGCCTGGGTGGCATCTCCATGGGAAGCAGAGACTAACAGGAGCCCCGTCGTCATCTTCCCAAGGTCACACTTAGAATTCCGGAAGAGGAATGTGGCTTGGGATAGGGTGGTAAATCTCGTGAAAAAGTGGTTGAGCTTCGGCCTCCACAATTCCAGAAGGGACCTTGGAGGAACTGAAAAAGCAAGTTGAAAAAGAATTACAGCAAGAGATAAAAAATACATCCTTGTGAAACTTTTTTATTGCTAAGGATGAAGAGACTGTTTACTAGGAAAATTAAATGCCAAAAGAATATGGGGGAAAATCAACAAAAACAAAGAGAACAATCCAGTCAAAAAATAGGCAGGAGAGCTAAAAAGAAACTTCTCCAAAGAGGAAATACAAATGGCGAAAAGGCATATGAAAAAATGTTCAACATCACTTGCAATCAGGGAAATGCAAGTCAAAACTACCATGAGATACCACCTCACACCAGTGAGAATGGCACATATTAAAAAAACTAGCAACAACAAATGTTGGCGAGGGTGTGGAGAAAAAGGAACTCTTCTGCACTGTTGGTGGGAGTGCAAACTGGTCCAACCACTGTGGAGAGCTGTGTGGAGATTTCTGGACCTACTAAACATAGAGCTTCCATATGATCCAGCAATTCCACTCCTAGGTAGTTACCCAAAGGACACAGAAACATCAATTCCAAAGAACACCTGCACCCCTATGTTTATAGCAGCACTGTTTACAATAGCTAAGCTTTGGAAACAACCCAAATGCCCAAAAATAGATGACTGGATCAAGAAGATGTGGTCCATATACACCATGGAATATTACTCAGCATTCAAAAAAGATAAAAACATGCAGTTTGCAGCAACATGGATGGCACTGGAAGGGATCAAGCTCAGCAAAAAAAGCCAGAAAAAAAAAGAAAAATACTGGATGGTCTCACTCATAGCAGGAATCTAGAAAACCTAAATAAGGGACCAGGAAAAAGAACAACTATAAGAAAGAAAAAATCAAAATCAACAAACAACTATGAACCAGAGACACACTATGGGGGGTGGGGAGAAGGGATTGGGGTCAAAATAAGGAGGTTGCAATTGTATGGGGAATATAAAAATAAAATTAAAAAAAAGAAAGTGGGGAAAATATACATGTTTAAATAAGAAAAGGACTAAAAAAACTAGAAACTTTAAATGCATTAGACATTAAATATAGGTTCCAAAGTTTCTGCCCCCAAACAACTTGGAACACGTTAGTCTGACTTCATGGAATTACAGAGTAAGAAGCCAGAAAGGATATTCAAGATGACCTGATTTCTCCCCCCTTATTCTGTGATGGAGCTTCTCATTTCCAGAGGTTGAGAGACTCACTCAGGGTCACACAGTGCAAGCCAGCGACTAGAACCCTACCCCTGGGCCTCTAGTTTATGCCATTTGTCCTGATTGTACATGAAAATGTTGCTATACCCACACTCCAGGAACTCAGGGACTGCCTCCTCATCTGGTTTACAAGTGACAGAGGAAAACCTGCCACATTGCTTTGTAGCCTTCCTTTATTTTTTAAAATGCTTACCTAAATGCAAAAATATTTTCTGCATCTTTTTGAAACTCTGTTGAGCTTTTCATGAGAAAGTACATAAGAACAATCAATACTTGTCATTTAATGTTCATTTTTGAGAAGTCACTGAATTTTTTTTCTCCCTGGATGGTAACTGCAATTATCAAATATGGTGGGTTTTATGACTCTCCAAAGATCCTTAAAAGAAGAAAGAATACCTGGAAGCTATTTTAGTATTTGTAAAAGCCTACCAGAAATAATATCTATGTTAAAAGCTTCTACAGCTGGTAACAAATACCTTGTTTTTACAATGCAAACTTTGATAAATTGGTACGGTTAATAAATTTGCTGATCAGAAGAGCTGATTTGCAGTTGTGTGCTTTCCCTAAATACATGAAAAATGTACTGAAAGCACAATCCTTAAAAATACAAAATCCACAGGAGGACCAATAATAAAGATTCTTGATGGTAAAATAGCTCCGGGAAAAACAGTAGACTTCATCTTGCCACTTGCACCTGCCACCGTCTGCCAAAGCCCTCTGATCTCTTGCCTGAATCTTTGTAGCAGCCTCCTAGCTGATCTCTTATTTAAAACACTGCCTCTTGATCATGTTTTTTCTATGAAGCAACCAAAATGACCCTCTTGAAATGTTATCATTTCCGGTTCTACTAAGAGGCTCCAGGACCTTTCCTTGACCTAGAAAGCTCCTTTGGTCCTCCGAGTCTCCAGGGACCTCACCCCCCCATCACTCCCTTCCTCACCCACTTGGCTGCAGTAACACTGGCATGGCTGCTCTTTCTGCCAAGCCTTCTATCTTAAGGCCTTGGCACAGACTGTCTGCTCTGCCTGCAAAGCTATTCCTCCAGAGATCTGTATCGGGCTTTGGTCCCATGTCTCCTGCTCAAATACTACAATATTAGTGAGATCTTTTCTATCCTTTCTATTTAAAAGATCACCCCCAGCCTCAGCCCTGAAAGTCCTATTCCCCACCCCAACCCCCAGCTACCTTTTCTTAATCAATTTTGCGTCAAATGGGTTGCCACATGTAACCTTTTATATTTTACTTGTTTATTTGTTGTATAACTAAGTTCCAAGAGGGCAGGAGGTGTTCTGACCTGATTTATTCACTGCTGTCACCCCAACATCTAGAATGACCCCTGTTATAGAGAATGAGCTCAATAAAGCTGTATAAACTGATGAGATTGAAATTTACCCCAAGCTTTCCACACCCATTTAACATCAAAGAGATACTGAAGGGACAAAAACATTTCTTTTGCTTGAAACGCCCTATGCAGATTCAGGGTTTCCTCCTCCTCCACCCGCTCCTCCTCCTACCTGTACCAGCTGCCATGGATACAGGTTTCTTAAAGGGGGTCAAGGATGCGACAGATGCTTTACATTAGCTTTTATGTCCTCCATAAAATTAACAACAAGCAAACCTTGAGTAACGGAGCTATAATTCTGTCTTGCAATTCTGATCCGACACAAACTATGAGAGCTCGGCTCTTGAGGCTAAAAGCTGTTTCCAGAAACCTCAATAGAATTATACCTCTGTAATGCATTTACTGTCATTTATTTTATATATGTTTACAGATAGCACCCCAAAAAATCACACAGCCAGCAAAATCAAAACAGAAAAGATAACCTAGTGGTTTTCATTTTAAAATTACAATCATTATATAAGATACAATGTTTTCCAACACTACAGCACTTCAAGGCTAAATAAGAAATACACTTAACAGCAAGGTAAACATTATAAGATGGCTTTTTTAAAATAATGAGTATTACTTTGCTGTGACTTCAGGGATGTTATTTTCAATAGCACTATCAATTCACAAAGAAATGTCAAGAGAATAATTATGGATTTTTAGCCAATAGGGCTGATACATGTAAACAAGATCAGCAAAAACACTGTTAATATCCTTGAATGGTCTCTAAAGTCATTGTCTCAACCCTACTATTTTCAATTGCATGACCAAAAACTATTCAGTAAGCTTTCATCATTTATGTCCAAGTTTTTAATGAGACAGACCTCATGAAAAATAAACAAGTATACAGATGGGCTTGGAGAGATCTGGCATCAAATCTACCTTTTATATTTCTTTATTTCATTTTAAAACCATTTCGGGTAACCAAAAGTGATTTGTTAGAAAGAGACATTGGGGGAAAATGGCATTTTCCACGCAGCAGACGCAACCTAGAGAAAGATGTTTATGCACCTCCTTTGCCAATGAGCTACAACTTCACTTAAGAAGGAACACAGAGAACCTAGAAGGTTCTCTCAGTGTTAATTTCTGTCCACAGGACATTTGGCTGCCACTTACAACCCACTTCATATGTAGCCTGAATAGCCTCCAGATGGTATGAGTAAGACTTTACAAATGTTTTTCTTGTTCCAATCAGCCATGACCTTTCAAATGTATAAAACTGTACATAAGAAAACTGCCCACATGACTATTAGAAAAATTCAGCAAATTCAGTTCACAACTATTTTTTACCACCTTCTCTGTGTGAGACACCATTCAAGGTACTGAGAATACAGTCAGCTTGAAATCCCTGTCTTCATAAAGCTCCTATTCTAGTGTATGTGGCAGGGAGTGGGGAGTATGTGAGGGACCACAGACAGTAAGCTAAATAAATAAATTGTATGCATTTATGGTGATAACTGCCTGTGCTACAGAGGAAAAACAAGAGGGGAAGTGCCAGCAAGGTAGGGTAACTGTGTAATTCTAAATAGAATCAAGTCACTTTCATTGGAAAGGAGTTATTTAAACAAAGACTTGGTGGATGCCAATATCTAGAAGAACCTTGGAGAGAAACTGTAAGATCCTGAGATGGACATGTGCCTGGCACATGATCAGGGCAGAGTGAATGGGGGAAAAGCAGCAGCTGAGGTCAGGAAAGTAGTGGGGGCCATATTCTACAATGACAGGCTTTCCCCCTACTAGAAAGAAACATGGAGCGGGACAATAACTTGAGATGGCCAATGTTTTCAAAGCATTGTTCTAACTGCCTTGTTGAGAACAACTGTTGTGGGTAGGGGAACGCAAGAGTAAAAGCAGAGAGACCAGTTAGAAAGCTATAGCACTATGCAGGCAGGAGAGGAAGGCTTCCTCCCATGGACCAAAGTAGTAGCCGTGTGGATGATACGACATGGTCAGATTGTGGACATATTCTGAAGATACATAATGTAGGATGGGGACAAGGTTCTTACAGTCACTTTAAGTATGTATAATACTCCCCCAAGTAGGTCCAGGTCAAGTAGTCAAAGTAACATTAGACGAGTAGGAGAAAAAACAAATTTAATTACACACACATGGAGAATCTACATGGAGATCAATTCTAAAGTCAATGGGGGCAAAATGAGGGTGTTTATATTCTGAGCTAAGGACAGGATGGGCCCTGGGGCTTCGGGAGGAGAAGGACTCACATGATGAGGAGAGGATGAGTCAATGACGAAGACCAGATGCTCTGTAGATATCTGCCTTGCCATATAGATAGGTTTCTCCACTAGAGAGGTTATTTCTGGTGAAAGCTCTAATTCTGGGTAATATCCCCAATTTTCATTCTTCTAGGTAGTTAAGAGAGTGATAAAAGTTTCTCAGGACCATGCACGATCTCAACTGACAGCAAACTGAAATAATCTACATGTCTTCGGAAGGTCTGTTTTGGACTGCCTAAGGAGGCCTATCTTCCAAAGGGTAGTTCAGGAATGTGGATTCTCTTAGAGATTAAGAACCTACTCAGGGCCCTCCTTGGTGGCGCGAGGGGTTAAGACATAGCACTATGAAGCTATCCACAGCCTCTGCAGCACGAGTTCTATCCCTGGCCAGGGAGCTGACCCACATGGCACAGCAGACCTCTCCTGTCTCCCCCGCTGCTCCCCTCACCAGTGTATTTCAGTCAATCTGCCTGTTCTGCTCCCCACTCTGTCTCTGGTGAATCCTCTCAACCCTACCCCCACACCTCTGGCCTACACTCTAGCTCTTGTATGCATAAATAAAATAAAATCTTTAAAAAAAAGAACCTACTCAGACTGAAGGGGTTCCTGAGTGAACAGAAAGTGTTATGTCTCTACTGTTGATATGCACAAGTTGGGGGGTGGATGGGGTGTCACTGTCTCTCCTTTAGTCACCAGTCCCATCACCACACTGAGAACCAAGAGCAACAGAACCACCGTTTCCATGTTCAACGATTCCTAACCAGGAAGCATACGAAGATACCTCTTCCTTCTGTTGTTCTTCCTTGCCTCTAGCTCTCTCCTCTCCTTCCCCTTTACCCTCACCTCTCGGGGTCTTCTGGACCCTCAAGGCACCAAGCACCAAAGAGGTGCTGACTCCTGCTTCTGAAACAGTGAACTCCATGGTTACTGTTCTTATTTCTCCCTCTGTTCTTGTCTGCTGTCCACTGCCTGTTAACGCACAAATCCTCCCTCAGGGTTGCTGTGACCCTTTCCTTGACTTTCTTCTTTGCCTTCTTCTAGCTCCTTGTCCCAAACCAAACAGGATCCAGCCCTACAAAGTCCAGGATCAACCTAAGATGATTGACAGTGTGACATTTCATGAGGATTTTCACTTACATGCTCATAGATCTGCTCTAACCAGAGAGCAGGAGGTGCAGTCTTCTTCTCTGAGCAGCTGTGCTCCATCTTCCATGTTACCTGGACCTTTTATAAATGAGCTCTCCCAGCACTGAAGACCCGGAGAAGGTCATGACTGTCTTGGTTCCTGATGCCTTGGCAAATACAGCTAAGTTTTGAATTGGAGTTCATGTGGGTCTAGGAAATCAGAGTTTTACCATCTATTTAGTTTGTAAACCATGTCTTATCAGCATATGCTGTGGCAGATGGCAGGTGATACCATGGTGTGTTTAGTTAGATGGGCTCCTTGCTGAGTTCACTCATCCCACCTGCGTTCTCTAGAGGCCGGGTATTCTGGTACCTGTACTATGAAATCCATCAAAACCAAGAAGTCTTTTTAAATGGCAAGTAACAGTAATGTGTCTGTGCTAATGACAATGCAGAGCTTCCTCAACCAGAGTGGAAAAAAACCAAGCTGCACCCAGTATCAGCGATTTTCCAGCAAGGCTGTCACTGTGATCTGTGATGCGCTATCAAGATGAAATTGGTACCAAGTGTACTTTATTCAGGACATCTGTGAGATAAAAAATATAATGCTCCTTTTCTATCTTTGTGACATTGCTCGCAAAGATGTGATTTGGCTGTTAAAACCACTTGCGCTGTATCTCAAGGCTAAGGCTGACAATTCAAATAAAAGCCTCTCTCTCTCTTTGGTTTGTTATCTGAACCGCAGTTAGCTGTCAAGGCCATTCTATATACTGAGGCACTTGGGGAGGGGACAAGTCATTTGACTGGCCTGCTAGAGCTTTCCATCTGACCGTGCTTCTGATCCCCATTTAATTTCCGGGATTTTGGGAAGGTTATCATTTTTCCTTTTATAATGACCTCAATACAGGTGCAGTGTTATGAGACAAACAATGTTGTTTAACTGTTAATAATTGTATTGTATGCACTTTGTAGAACATGTAGAATACTCACATTAGTACAAAAAAGAAAAAAGATGCCACTATTTAGATGAGCTGTGTGATCATGTCATGTATTTCCTTCAGATCTGTTTTCTTTGTATGTCTGTGTTGTTGTTTGCTAGGTTTTGTTCCCAGAATAAAAGGGGGGAGGGAGGGAAAGACTGGATGAAGAATTTGATGAACTCCTCATTAACAATTTATAACAAACATTATTCCAACAACCTTAATTCTCAACAGATGTGGGCATACTATTTTGGGCCATCATTATTAATCTGCAAAGAACACCACTCCAGACGAATGTCTCTCTGAATTGTCATAAATCACTTTAGAGTCTTCATCAAAAGAAACCACGTGCAATGTCTCTCTACAGAGATGCAATGTTGCAAACACAGAATTGTACCCAAAACACTAAAACTGCTGGCCCTCCTGACTATAGCTCAACCGAGTGCTTTACTCTTGTTTGTTCAACTTCTAATTCCCCAGAACCTCAAGTCTGTCTGGTATGAGGGACCAGCCTGGCCTGCAAATGACCCCCCAAGATGCCCTAACTACTACTCATCTCCCAGGAATGCCTCTTTATCTTTGGCAAAATAAGTCATTCTTATAATTTAAAAGGTTTGTTCCCCATTAGAAGGCCATACCCAGATAAATCTATCCATATATTTCAACTAGAGACATGAGGTTATTGAAATGGCACTGAAAGTCTGTTAAGGGCGTCTGATGCTAAGTAGGGGAGAGATGGGCAGCTTCTACAGCTGAGAAAGGGAGCACTATAAAGTCACCCAGTGGGCTCTAGAGTTCGCTGACATCTATTTGGTCAGCCCCAGCATTAGACATTCACCGGTCTGTGACACTGTCTTACATGGAGACCAGCTCCCAGGAAGGAGCCCTCAGGGAAACCATAGTTGTCTGAGGAGAAGCAGTGCAGGATCCTTGCAAGAAAGGTCACTTTCAGAACAAGAAAATGGTGTGTAATATGAGGAAGTCAGATTCGCTGGATCTTCTCTGCGGTCCTTGCTTCCAAAGATGATGAAGAGAAAGCGGCTAACGATCATGTCGCAAAGGGCCATGGCCACGTGCAGCCCGCTTGCTGCCCCAGCTGCGCCCAGTGCATGCCGGAGGGCAAAGCTGTTCAGAAGTCCATTGTGAAACATCACAGACATTTTGCAACAAGCGTCTTCGAGGTCTGTGTGCTTCCCACGCTGTATGTGCAATTACATGGCTGCATGAGTGGATCCATTCACAGCAAGGTGCTCAGGAACTGTTCTCCTGATGCCAGGAAGGAAGCCGCACCCTGATTTAGACCTGAGGTGCCACCCCACAACCTCCGCCAAAGCCCAAATAAGGGAGTTAAGTCCTTAATTTACAGGCTGAAGAGAAACTGTCCTCTGGGAAAAAGTACATGGAAATTATACTTTTAAAATAAAAGAAAATGGTGAGCAGTGTACTTGCTTATCTTTTGTCCTCTCAGCTAACTGTATGTCAAGTTCAGGCCACCAGGAGTTTGGCCAAGGCTCCCACATGGGAGGTGGGGCTGTGAGAACGGCCAGGAGCTCTCCCGTCCACTGCAGGTGCCCGGGACCAGTGTTGTCAACAGAACTTAAGGTGGAGTTGCTTGGACCTTTCCTTTTCCATAGTCCATGCAGACAGCCATTTGCAATCACAGAAGAACTTTTTTTACATTTTGAGAGGTGGCGGCAAAAGAAATGAAGACACATCGTTGTTTGTTTCTTGTGAGCTGGAATGACAGCCACACAGCACATGCTGCTACACAGTAGATCTGACGCCCTATCCATGTCAGCAGGAGATAAAGAAAATCTGGTGTATTAAATTGTTATTAATTCCCCTTTCCTGGGTTGGGGAAGGCAAAGAAAAGTGTGGGGTGCTCAAACAGCACTGGTACTTTTTTTTGCATAGAAGAAATGGGGTGTAGACCAGAGGTGCAGGGGTTGAGAGGATTCACCAGAGAAAGAGTGGGGAGCAAAACAGGCAGATCCACTGAAATACACTGCTGAGGGGAGCAGCGGGTGAGACTGGAGAGGCAAACTGTGGGTGAGCTCCCTGGCCGGGGATCAAACTCAAGTAGAAGTGGTGACAGTGCTGAAACTTAACCCCTAGGCCACCAGGAGGTCCAGAACTGGCATGTTTAGAAAAATCTGGCAAAGGTGGTGTAAAGGGCAGGAATGGCCACTGAGCAGGTTTTCTAAGATCCAGCAGACCAGGTAAAGGAGGAGTCAGAGTCCTCAGTGGTTTTGCAGGTCTTTTATTGGGGTTCAGCAGGTACGTGCAAGGCAGGGGTGCTGGCTGGAGGGGGCTGGGAGGCTAGCAGGCCTCCCAGCCCCCAGCAAGTCTTCACTCTATCTGGGCTCTCCAGCCTTCTCTGCTTCTCTCTCGGCTTCTGTTCATCCTCGGCTTCTGCTGGTGTCCCCATGACGCCACCCTTAAAAGCCCAGTCTCAGCCCAGGTGAATCCTATCTCCCTCTGCCCATGCCCTACTCCAGGTGCCCACCATCAGGGATGCATTCAGGACCGCAAGGATCCATCATCTGGCCTGACGGCGGGAGGGCAGAAAAGCCTGACATTTTTCCTTACCCTACAGGTGGGCTCAGTGATTCCTTCTGTTGGAAGTTGCATGTATGTTCAAGTCTGTGACCATCTTCTGGTTCAAGGACAAACACGAGCTACCATAGTTTTTCCACCTCCACCCCTGATGAGTTCCCCGTGTCCTCTCACCACTTCATCCTATCTATACGTAACCACTGCTGCCAACCAAAGGGTAGAGTTCAGGCTCTAAACAATAAGAGTTAAAATTTTACATTAGAAAGACAACCTGGAGTAAACTCCTTGATTGCATGGTTAAAAGTCCACAGGCACCAGGGGCAATCTCTTAGCTAAATGATCACACTTTGTTATGCTAGTTTTCATGCTAATATTAACTGAAGATCCAAATAAAAGCTGTCGATATGAGTCAGAAGAGGGGGAAAAAGCTAGAAAACACAGCTTTCCAATATAAAAACATTAGGTTCAAGACCCAGGACCAAAAAATGAGAGAAAATAAAACAAAATTTCATTTTTGCAGAACCGGTAGGGTCAAAAGCACTTCCATTAAAAATAATATTCTATAAATATGGAAATCAGCCAGGTGTTCTCAGGAAATGTTGCAAGACCTGAAAAGAAACTTGCCGGTGTGACATTTTCACTGTGTAGCAAATTCTGACCAGCACAGAAATACATCAAAAATGCCTGTGCCAGAAAGGAAGAAAAGGAGAATATGGAAGGGAAGACCCTTCTCCAGAGAGGTGTAAGAGCAGTTCTTGGAGCCGGAGAAAGGGGGTGTCTGGGAAACTTAGTGGACAAGCAAACAGCAGGGTCAGCGCACCCCTGTCAGTGTGAGGGGGAGACAGAGAGGAGGCCAGGAAGCCTATACAGAGGACAAACAGAAGTCCCGACCGCCGCATGGAATGGGAGTGTGGGAAGAATGATTCACTGAAGCTAATCGCCTGGGACGTCAATGCGGCGCCTCCACCATCACCTGGCATGGGAGGCAGATCTTACACTGCAGGTTGGACCCTTGTTCTCATTTCATAAAGCCAACATCTCTGGAAAATTGGGTTCCATAAATTGAGGGTTTTGGTTACATTAAGCTTTCCTATTAACTTTGCAGTAGTTGTAGAGGGGAAATTTATTCGAACCATGCAAAGCATAGAACAAGCCTGTGAGATAAAAATGAGTCGAAAGTTTGAAAGTTATTTGAATAAGTCAATTTGATTAGCCAGACAACACTGATTTTTTCCAAATATATTGCGTACCTATTAATAAATTTCAAATTAAATTCAGTCAATTTTCAATTATCAATGCTAATTTAGAGAAGGCAGAAAGGAGCAATATAATCCACGGAGAACTCTGAAATCTCGTTTGCATTTCAATCTTTCCCCCGATTTCCATTTCAACATTTTTATTGGACTAATTTGAGATTTTAAAGCCTCTCTGTCTCCTTTGCAGTGATTAAATAAGCATTTATTAATGGCCTCCTCTAGGCTAAGCCTTCGACCTGGCATCCAGGAGAGAGAGGCCCAGGTCACTCGGCTGGCCAGCAGGCTAGTTCCTTTCATCAGTTGCTTCCTTTCATCATCTCAGTAAAATGCATCACATCAATTAGAATGAAAATAAATAAAATCAGAATAAAGTAAAGAGTTAACACAGGGGAGAGAAGTACACAAGAAGCGGTGGAGAGGGATAACCACTGCTATGTTAGAGGGAGAACGAGGGGCCTACATTGGAGGGCAGAAATCAAATACTGTCCAAAACTTAACCACAATGTAAAAAAAAATAAATAAATTTAATTAAAAAAAGAAAAATCAGCTCTTAGTAAATAAGCACATTCTTATCTCAATTCCTCTCTAAAATAGTTTTTCACTAGCTCTCATTCTTAATCCTGATCTATATATGAAAAAAAATTGCAGCTGGGGGGAAATGGAGAAAGAATAGAAAGTAGGTGAAAAGCAAAAGGAAGGTATACAGAAAACTAAGCCACAAAGAGAAAAGCAGACTGTAAAACATTTATGGCCAATATTGGCATTAACCCTAATATTTACTGGTCGATGAAAAGCTATACTTTTATATATGTGGATTTATAAACATAAATGTTATCGTTGACAAGTCAAATGCTAATATAGAAAAGATGTTGGAAAGAGACAGAAATTATGTACATGCCAAGAAGTAGCCAGAAGGAAAAGCCACCTGGAGAAATCAGGAAGCAGGAACATTTGACCCACATTCATGACAAAAGTGACAGGTCAGGAGGTCTAGGCCACAAAGCAGGTCAGGGTCGTTTGAGAGGATCTCCTTCTATACAGCATTTTCTTTTTTATTCATCTCACAAATAATCGAGGTGCACCTAGTATAAACCAGGCAACCAGGGAGCCTATCCAACTGAGTGGTGGGCAATACATGTTTTTTTGAGCCAGTAAATAAAAGAAGAAAATAATGAATGATTAAGCCAAAGCTTCAGGAAGTCGCATGTCATTTCATGCCCACAGCCCGCTACTTTGTCCTTGGCTCCTGATGGGCTCTTTCTCAACTACCCATTCATAAGGAATCTGGAATCCAGATGCCTGACTTCAAACTCTCATGGGGAACACCACCCAAGTGAGCCCCAAGTGAATCTGGTCTATTAATTCTGAGGAATCTGAATAAAGCAGCTATAGGCCTCCAAGAAGTAACAGTAACCATCTCAATCTTAATTCTACCATTCATGGGCAAACTGGAAATGTTAAGCATTATGTTGCCAAATACCACAGAGGTAGCAAATATCTTCCTTAGACAGTTCTAGTTTCTCATAAGGATAAGTAAACCCAACCGGCCCTCGTGCTCAACGTGACACCTTTCTCTATAATGAGATCTGCACGATCCATGATGTGCTCTTGGCACCCATGGCACATGGGTGACATGACAGGTCTAGACATGGCTGTCCCCAGCTGTCTCACAATGTAGCGCGGGCTCAGGCTAACACTGAATATGTGATGCCAGGGGCTGAGGAGAGATGCTGGGGAGAAGCACAGACAGAAGGATGTCACCTGAACACAGGCCAATCACAACGTTGGGAACAGAAGCAGCCTAGGCCCAACTTTATGACAGAAATCCAAAAGAAATTCTTCCAGAATTCAGTACCCGATCAATGCTGTTCCAAAAGCCAGGCTTTAAGTAAAAATAACTTACACACTGACTTGTCAAAGCTTTCCAGATGATTCCGATGAGCACTTGAGGTTGAGAACCACTGCTACAACATCACTAAAGCTTCTAGTTCTTCCTCTCCCTCCTCCAGACTCCATCATGATAATGACAGGCTCTGAAAACATTTTCAAAACATCACTAGATAAGGGTCTCTGAGAGTGTTACAGGATCTGCCCAAGACTGGGTCCTCGGGAACACACTTCTTGATCTGAAGTAAATGAGGCTATTGCAGGTAAAATTAAGTGTCTGAGTGGCCAAGGTGGAGGTGAAATATGGTCTATGTCGTAATGACAGGAGCAAGAAAAAAAAGGGTCTCTTTAGGATCATTTTCCTAAGTTTGTTTTTTTTTTTTTTCAATCCTATAGGGAGAGGGAAAAAATTTCCCTTTATCCATCTTAGGTTTATTAGCTGGGAACCCTGCAAATTAAAATGACAAAAAATAGGTAAACAAGAGATAAATTTGGTGTTCATGAACACATGCATTGCACGTACACATGGAGTACTCAGTGGTCAGTAACTCAAAGGGGTGGTTAGAACTTGGGCTTCTTCTATAGGATCTTTTTTTAAAAAAGATTTATTTATTTATGCATATAAGAACTGGGGTACAGGCCAGAGACGCAAGGAGTGAGAGGATTCATCAGACACTGAGTGGGGAACAGAACAGGCAGATTGACTGAAATACACTGCTGAGGGGAGCAGTGGGTGAGACATGAGAGGTCTGCTGTGCCATGTGTGTTGCTCCCTGGCTGGAGATCAGACTTGTGCTGCAGTGGCTGCGGAGAGCTTCATAGGTTGCATCTTAATCCCTTGCACCACCAGGGAGGCCCTTGTATAGCATCTTAACAAAAGAACAACACATTTTTTAGGGGTGGCAGACACATGGGAAAAACTGATGGGAGTTAAGGGTGTTTCTGACAAGGTTTGTTAGGTAGAGTCATCTGCTGCCCACCCTCCCCGGGCTGATAAGGTTCTTGAGTTGCCTCTGGTGATCGAGTCACCTCACCCATCCTGGTTGAGAGAGGGCGGGAAGAGTTTCCCTTGTGCTGGCTTTTATTTTTTTTTTCAATTGCCTTTAGCTCAAAATGGTCCTGATACAGGGTGGCATATTTGGGGTTGCATATTCTGAACTCCTACACCCTTCAAGGCTGTCCGATGGGCTGCAAAGCTCTCGGAACTCCCCACCATATTACCCTCTCTATCTTATCATCCAGTTGCCTTCCTTGCCATTTGTCACTAAGTAACTTGTAATTAATATATTAGAGTGAAATTCTGAAAATTATGTAATGAGCCTTTGCTGTTTGTTTTTGCACTAGCAGGCCCACGGTGTCCATCTGCCATGGGAGAGATTAGAATTTGTTGTAGAAATTACAAAGAAAAAGGATGAGGGTGGTATTCACTTCTGACATACAAAATAGGATTAGGCAGCAAAACAAGAGCTTTACTAGTTGGGCATTTGTATTGAGGGGATTTTTCTGAAGTCCTCTAATATCCACTTCATTAAGGACCAGCAACGGAGCTCCTCTGTTAGGCTGAGAAGCCAGCCCCTTCCCCCCTGAGGTAGGAAAGCTAAGGAGGCTTATTGCTTATTGGGGGGATGATATCATGCTGGGGGAGTTAAAGAACAACAACAACAGAAATGAAGTCTGGGGAAGACCAGCAGTGAAGGAAAGGGAGAGAATCTGTGTACTTGCTTTGAAGCAGAGAAGCAGAGTTGCTGTAGATAAATGAGGATAGTGAGAGTAACACCAGGGGCAAATGTGGGCTCTTGCTTCTACTGTGTGCTTAGGGCTCTCGAAGAGACCACCCTGCTTAGAAACCGGCTCCTGTAAATTGACCCTGCAGGGACACCGCACAGAGAAGGCTGAGATTTAGCTTTTCTGAGCCACGCTCAGCTCCCATCTAAAATGGACTCTGGGTTAAGAGCAAAGAAACTTGACATTTTGGTTAGCCTGTGCAGCCTTTCTGTGGACACACATACCACTTCTGTCAGGTTTATTGAAATATTGAAACTAGTTTTGCAAAGTGAAACTGCTGTGCTTATACCTACTCCATCAATATTCCAAAGGAGGATGGACTGTAGCCGCCCAAGCAGGGGTGAGGGGCTCTTCTCTCTAATGGACCAACATTTCCCTGACTTGTAGCCCAGTAATTATGAACACACCAGGGCTTTTTCACTAATCAGCCATTACTGATGAGCATGCCAGCAGGTGCTAGAATATATTCAGTTGACACAGAACTGGCCTCAAGGCACTCACAATGTGGTGAGTAAGGTTGACAATATGAACGAAATCTAAAATACTGTTGGGCTTGAACTGTGTCCCCAGAAAGGTGTAATGAAGTTCTAAGAACCAGTACCTCAGAATGTGACCTGTTTTGCAAATAAGATCTGTGCAGCTGTCATGAAGTCAAGGGTCACAGAACATGCTACTCCAAACTATGAGTGTAGGCATCAGGACAGGCCACCTTGAAACAGGCCATTTTTGTACGTTGATGCTTTAACTACAGGCACCTGAAAAACAGCAGGGAGAAATTTACTCTAACTTGCCCCTATCTGCCTAAGGACACCCTCCAAAAGTGTATCAATTGTCATAATCCCCTCTCTGGGGTTTCCTTAACCAGGGGAGATGGACCGTGATCACAGGAGAAGACACTAGAAGTAGATACCACACCCAGACAAACTTTGCCACAAGCTATCATACCTCCCATCTATTCTTCAGGGACTCATTCATCTTCCTTAAAAATCATTTAATCTCCACTAAGAGCTGACATACTCTCTTCTTAATCCCTCTAAAATGGTATTTACTCTTGAATTCCAAGCCACCCCCAGGAGTTAATCACTTCACTCTGGGGCTCTCGCATTCATCTGTGAGCTATACTTGTTACTAAACTTCTGGTTGGGTTTTTTTTGTTTGTTTTTTTTGCTAATCTATCATTTTATTACAGGAGTCTCAGCTAAGGACTCAGAAGGGTAGAGGAAAAATTATTTTTCTGTCATTTACCTCCACCCAAATTAAGAAGATGTCATACTGGAATAGGATGGGTCCAAAGTGACTGGTGTTCTTATAAGAAGAGGAGACACAGGCACACCCTGGGGAGGAGACACCATATGAAGATGTGGACAGAGAGTGAGGTTATGCTGCCATGAGCCAAGGAAAACCAGAAACCACTAGAACCTCTAAGGAACATTGGCACCCGTCCCCCCTCAGAACCCCTGGTAGGAACCAACCTGCCCATACCTGGGACTTCCAGCTTTAAGAACTGTCCATGAAAAAAATGCTGTTATTTTGAACCCCTCCCCACCCCCACTTTGTGGTGATTTTTTACAGCAACCTGAGGAAACTGGCACATGGAGCATATGCGGTGTGCTTCAACAGGGCATTCCCTTCTAACTCAGGAGCACATGGAAGGTACAAAGACTCACCCAGGAAGTGGGGTGCTCCACCCCAGGAGAGTGCTGCAGAAGTGGTCTGAGGCAGCAGCTGCATGGAGGCTGCAAGCTCAACAGAGCAGTGCAGAGACCTAGAAAAAAAGGAAGTGTTTAGTGGGTCTGAGTAAAAAACTAGGCCTCAGTGGACCAAAATGAAATTCAAAGTTTTGGGCAAGAAGTTTTCCAATTGTCCAGAAAAGGAAATGAAGAATCTATGGCTACTCTTGACAGTAGGAGATGGTCCAACAGTTCCAAGTATGTGAGAGTCGCTTTGGGACATTAAATAAAGGAGACCTAGCAAATGAGGCATCAGGGAGTCATGTAAAGCCATAATCCGTAGATGCACTAGAGCTAGCCACTGGTGCTCTGGAAAAAAATGGGAAGAAATGCTGCTGGATCTGTTTCTCAATGAGATATTATCATCTTTATTATTATTACTTTCACCAAGCTGACACTTTATCTACCAGGCTGATATTTAAAGAAAGGCATTCTTAGTTGAAACGGAGTCCTTTTTTTTTTTTCCTACCAGATTCTGAAAATTAATGCATACCCCAAGGAATGTGTATTTAGAATTCCAAGGGGTTTTCTAGGTAAAATCTACTCTGCCATCTTTTAAAACAAATGAGTTCAGTTGCACAAATACATTCATGCCAAATAATTTCTAAAAGAAATATACTTCCAGCCCCATAGATCATATTTGAGTTTTTATTCCAATACTATACGTCATTGTAAATCACAGAAAGAGTAGAGGTGAAAAAGCTTGAGCAATTGTTTCACATTGCAGGAAATGCTGCTTTTTTTTCCACTTCCAGTTTAACCAAAATTATTTACTGTCGTATATATATTTACCTTGCAGGGAAGTGGTTTAAGATACAGGTCAGAGAAACCTTATGTATTTTTTTCAATTTTTCAAGACTATTGAGCAGGACCGTTGGCAAATCTTTCAGAAAAAAAAAAAAACACAATAGTAACCTTCTATTTCACAGAGACTGATTCCCGAGGTCTGTCTCTATCTCCTACTATTGACCGATCAAAGTCAGCAGAGTAGCTGGGTGAGTCAGGAGCTTCCCAGGTACTTCCCAGCCGTTGTTCCTGGTATATTTGCATTTTAGGCTTTACCTCTATTAAATGACATCTCTTTTGGGAGTTATTATTTTTTTTTTGCGGCAGAACCTAAAACCTCAGCACCTAGTAAGCTACATTCTCTTCCTCTTATGGGTAAGGCCAGCTCTGTAACTCCATAAATGATATTAGAAAGAAAGAAGCAAAACAGAAAATTTACATGCAATTAAGGACCTGAAGTCCAAATGGCTGGCTTTGATTAACATGTACCCTTTTCCTAATGCTAATTCATTTGTTCATTTATTGGATTTCAAAATTGCACCCTATGCCCTCCAGCCTCAGCAAACAAAGACATAATTTAAAATACCAAGACACAAATGCGCTATTTATTACTGTGTAAAAGAGCCATTATTACAGTTACTTATTTTTTTCTTCATGAAACTAGCTCTATTCAAGTTATTTACCATGTTGTCAATTATTACCATCGTTAATAATGATAATGATAATCATTGAGAACCAGCAATGTGTTGAGGAATAAATAGAGCACAGAGTAAGGCAGAGTCCCAACTCAGTGAAACAAAGGTGACTTTGTGTCACCCCAGATTTCACAGCGAGTGTAGCAGATATCAGGGAAGTCTTTACCCTTTACTCTTCCTCATCATTTTAGCTTCAAAACTCTCTTTTTGGCAATTCCTTGTGCACATAAAGGGTGTGAATTCACAGTCGCCCTCTCATGCGTGACCTGGCACATGAGTACTCCAAGCTTTGCTGTCCTTCAGGCTGGGACTAATTGCCAGATTCACCCCAGCTGAGAGGGACTGGAAGTTAGTGCTGCTGGATGCACTATTAATGGAATCTGTTATCAAGTCACAAGACAAGATGCCAGTCTGGCACCGCTCTGCAAACTGGAAGTGCATGGGGAGACACAGACACCCTGTCTGACGATGAATAGCTAAGCTGTGAAACCAATTCACTGGGCACCTACTAGAAATCAGCCTGTCAAAATGATTGCACTGTAGGAGATAGAGCATTGTGGAGGGGTGGGGGGTGTCTTTCTGTCTTTCTATCTCTCTGTCCATTTGCATGCATGTGCTTCCTTCCACTTCATAAATGCATGTGTAAGTATATAAGGAAAGCAAATAATAACTGAAATTCTTAGACAGCCTCTTGCTTGGATGAATGTGTTCTGATAACATTCTGAATATAAATCTAAGTGAAACTTTAAGGGCAAGAATAGAAATTGTATAATAGCTCTTTTCTGAGAAGTAATCTCTTTGGAATAATTTAATCTCACTATTTTCATGGATGCCTAGAATGAATTATGTAATTTATTTATATCACATGATAGCATTTGCCTTAACACAAAGTTAAAGGTGCATCCCTCCCCGCAAATGTCAATGCTTTTCACTTCAAGATTCTGAATCAATTTTACACATGAGGAATATAGTTACAGAAGAAGAGTAAGTAGCCTTTTCTCTTTTCCTTCTGCTCCCAACTTGGCTCAGCTGTCTACGGAATTAAGGATTAAGGATCAGGAAGAAAACCCAGCAGCGCTGGTGAGGGAAGCAGCATTAGCATGAACCCTGGTTGGTGACATTCTGTCTCATGGCACTATTTTCCATTTATACCATTTCTTGGCCACCTGCAGATTATTAATTAATCACAAAAATCAGAAGGGGATCTTCACCAAAACACACAAACACTAACACAAACTTTTCTGAAAGCTACAAGTAGATCATTTAACAAGAAGGCAGGTGAGTACTTAAGCTCTTACCTCTGATTTCTACCCCATCATTCAGTTCTCAAATCCTTCTCTTCATTGGCAGTGAAGAGACACAGGAACACTACACACACACACACACACACACACACACTGTACAAACACAAAGACACACAGAACACATGCTTGCATGCTAAAAATCAACTCCTGCTCTTGAAAAATACACATTGTTCTGAGATCCAAACAGTTCTGGCTTTTGTATAATTATCTCAGCGGGAGTTATCTCTGTGTATCAAATGGTGAAATTTGGCCCAGGCTAATTAAGTTTGTTTTCCTTTGATCATGTAGACATGCCGAGTAGTATTTCCAAAACATGTTTATCATGTTTTTAAGATACACTTATAAGTTAGAAGTGCTGTGGGTATCTGGAGAAAGGACCTAGTTGTCAATAGCTGTCCATTTTTTCGTCACTGAGAATTACGGACCTATATCAGATTATTTCTGACAGATGTTTTCTTCCAATTTCTAGAAGAGGGAGAAGGTGAAAGGAATTTTGAGCTTTTTATTTAAATGACCTGAGATTTGTGCCTTTAAACTTCCAATTACAGAGCACAGATTTGCTGCTGAACCTTCTGTAAACCTATCAGTTAAAAGCTTGTGTAGTTTTATGGCATGTCACCTCCAACCTCTGATTAGCAAATTGCAGGCCAAGCTAAAACACTTAAGCAGTGCTGCTGCTTGTCTCATTTTGGAGGACTAGATCATTACAGTTTAGTAATTTAGATAAATCCTTGCAGGCTATACTTTTTTCCCACTGCAAAGATCTGGTGCACAGAGAAGGCACTCAGGGCCAAATTACACACTACATTTTCCTTATTAGAAAATGCCAAGGAAATTTGCATTCATGGGATTTATGAGGGGGTTACTGCTTTCCCTATCTAAAATTACCTTGTTCATTTACTTATTTATGGGTTGTCTCCTCTTCTAAAATGTAAGCTCCATGAGATCACATAACTCATCTGTCTTTTGCACTGCGGTATCTCCAGATCATTGATCAGAGCTAGCAGATATTTGTTGAATGGACAGATTCATTCACTCATTCCTCAAATATTATAGATGGAAAAAAACAAGTTTCCTGCCTTTGAAAGGTTCACAGTCTTTTAGAGAAGCTATAAATACCCTGCCACAAGTAAGTGTGTAAGAGCTTAGGAAGGGGGCAATTTATGATGGAGTGAACTCCAATAAACCCATCACAAGCTGAAAATATCATGAAATTGAAATTCATTTCATACACCTAATCTACCAAACATCATGGCTTAGCCCAACCAGCCTCACTTGTGCTCAGAACAAGCTTACAGTTGGGCAAAATCTTCTAATACAAAGCCTATTTTATAGGCTCCTGTAGGCTTATACAAAGACTTTGTGCAACTTATTAAATACTACACTAAAAGTGAAAAACAATCTGTAGAGAATGGGTCCTTTACCCTTAGGGCAAGTTTAACTGGGAGCTGGGACTACCTCCAATGTCCAGCATCATGAGAGAACATTGTATTGCAAATCACTAGTCTGGGAAAATATTAATATTCAAAATCTAAGCATGATTTCTACTGAATGCATATCACTCTGACACTATCATAAAGTTGAAAATTGTAAGGGGTCATCTGTCTATGTATGATATAAACACAGACATGGTCCCTTTGTTAGCCCCCCCACTGGTTATTAGTTGTCCATGTAAAAAACTCAGTGAATACTTGGTCAGCACTGCCAGCCTTATAACTTGGAACCATACCGGAGCATGAAGGCAGCGGTCCCATGCAGAGGTGACTTAGAGTCAAAGGGAAGCTGGGCTTGGGGCTAGTGAGGGACTTAAGAGGTCTCTTCAGTCATTGGCTGGGGTGGGCAACTAGTATGGGACATTTGAAGCCAGAAAGATGAGGTTCAGTCAGTTCTGTAAGTTCTCACTTTGCCATCATATAAGGAGGCTATCATGTCTGAAACTCTTCAGAGATGCTTACAAAGTCAGAAAGGCTGATTCGAAGAAAATTCATCCTTCTCCCTTTTATTGTTTCCCAGCTTAGGACTTCTACTTTTTAGGACTTGGCCCAGAGCCCTGACTTCAGAATGTCTTCAAATGTTCTCCCTCCAGCCACCCTGATGTGAGGAAGCATGGGACACAGAAATGGCGGCCTGTAGTTAATGAGCCACCTGGTGTCAAGACAAGTCATCTCTATTTATTTATTATGTGCAAATTTATTTTAGCACACAAATTAAATTACATCTGTGACTTTATTTGAACTCTGAATGATGACTCAATGCATGGTTGAAAAGTTGCTTTGTGGTTCGATAGCTAATAAAAATAATAATAGCTAATATTTATTGAGTAATGACTATGTGCCTGGGCTCCATCTAAACTACTCCATTAACGAGCCTATTTAATATTCATAACCATTTTAAAAGGTAGCTACTGTTATTATTCTATCTTAAATATAATGAAATAGGCTCAAGGTGATTGAGGAATTTGCCCCAAATCACATAACTTATAAATGGTAAGGTGAGACAGAACCCAGTCAACCTGGTTCCAGAGCCAGTAAACTAACCACTGATAATTGCTACTATTTACTGACTATACCGGGGTCTTTATATTTATTTTTATTTCTGTCTGTTTCTCAATACTGCAAGGCAGGCATTATCTTACTCCTTTTGTGAAGACATGGATGACCCAATAAGTTCTGAAATCAGGGTATGCACTGTGTCTGCCTATCTATCTGCCTGTCTCAAAGGCCTCTGCTCCATGGGCTGCCCAGAACTTCCTGTGACTTTCCTTTCCACTGACCTTAACTTTTACCTGCTTCTTGCTCTTTTTCTTCTTGCTTTATTCAGTTTGCCTAGTTAAAAACAGCAACAAGTGCTGCGTGTTCATTCAGAGTTCAGTGCTCCTTTCTGAGAGTTAAAATTGTCCACTTTTATATACCACTATGTGTCTTTCCAAAAATGCTCATTTACATTCCCTTGTGGATTACTAAAACAACCCTATGCTATAGACAGTGAATACTCTTGCCTCCCATTTCTGCAATGAATAAACCTTACAAGGGAGGATGAATAACATGCTCAAGGGGCTTGCACCTGGTCCTGCCCTACTTTCACTTACTTGCCCTTGTTTCTGTTTTGGGTAAACATCCTGAAGGGAAGTTTGATAAGTGGGAGAAATCAGATCAACAAAAGGAAATCTGGCTCTCATCTCAGGGAGACCATATGGATTTTAACAACAGCTTTCCTACCTGCAAGAATAAACATCTGGACAGATCAGAGGACTCCAGTTTAAAAAGAGAGAGAGAGAGAACTGGGCATGTGTATTTATTATCACTCCTTCTTAAAATTAGATAAAACTGACAGAAGACACAGAAATAGAGCATAAACCCACCATAACAAAGATATTGAGAGGGCAGAAGATCAATTCAGGAGTCCCCAGATCTGAAGAGCAGGAGACCTGGGAAGAGGGTACACGTAGAAGGGAATTATCTAAAGAGAATTCAAAAGTTTTCCCAGAACTGAAAGGCATAATTTCAGATTGAGATGGTCAATGGAATGCTTGGCTTGATAGATAAAAAAGACCCACATAAAGAGACATTGTTATGAAGTTTCAGAACTTTTTGAATAAAGAGAAGATCCTAAAAGCACCCAAAGAGATAGACAGAATGGGAGACATGAAAGCACTGGGAAGCAGTGCGTCATCACACTTCTCAACCAGAACACTCAAAACTGGAATGGAAGAATGTCTTAAAAAGTCTGGGAGGAAAAGAAAAACAGCCTGGTGGAAATTATTTCCTACCTATAATTTAAAACCGATCCAAATTATCAACCAACGATGAAGTTAGAATAAAAGATGCTGTCAATATACATCTCAAAAATATTTGTTATCACCATGTTCCTTCACAGGAAGCTATTAGGATGTGCCTCATCAAAACAAGGAAATAAACCAAGAAAAAAGCTGTAGGATGAGAACCAGGAGATAGGAGCCCCAATACATTCATGAAGCGCAGGGAACCCCCAGGATGACGACAACAGGATTGCTCAGGACCAGGAGCAAGCAGCCGAGAGGGTCACAAGAAACAAGGCTCCAGAAGCACGTCCCTAAAATCATGATGAAACTGACAGATAAATACATGTTTAGTTGCCCTGAGATGCAATTTGGACTTATAGTAAAAGCTGAGGAGTACATTAAGGATATACTAAGCTAAGCAAAGGAAAAAATAATTCCGTGGAAATTAAAAATCAATAAAGGATATTTAACTAAAATATACCATATAATATGGTTTTGAAAAACATGCATGTGATCATAATCATGTGAACACTGAGTACTGAGTGACCAGATATGACATAATTACTTTGGAAGAATGGGTGAAGAGAAGTGGAGGAGGTATAGGCATCAGCGTACAAGAGAAGTAGATTCATTTTCCTCAGTATAATAGATAATATTTAAAGCAAGAAAATAATTAGTAGCACAGTGTTGCCGTTTTTATCGGATATGCAGTTAAGCGCTTGGGGCAATGGACAAGGATGGAAAATAGTTGCCTCTGGAGTGCAGGAACACAGGTGAGGGGAAGGTGGTCCAGAGGACAGAGTTTCTGAGAAAAATATTGTTGCCTACCATTCTTCCTCTTTCCCTTGAAAACAGAACCCCAATGTTATTCAGGAGAGCAGTGCCACAGATAAAATGTTATGCTTCTCAGTCACTCTCACGGATGACTTTGGCTAATCAGTGTCAACAGAAGTTTTTGGGTAGAACATGCCTTTTGTCCTTCCCTTTTCTTTCTGCTGTAGGGCATGTGGGTGTGAGTAGCTGGAGTTTATGTGACAAAGGCCAGAGAAGGAGAAGCTAGAAAAAGCCTGTATTTCTGATGACTTCACAAGTGCCAAACAAGCCCAGGACTATCTAGCATGAAACAGATTTTTTTGTGACAGAATAGGTTTTCATATTAACTGTCATTTAAGTTTCTGTTAGATGCAGCTGAAACGACATTCTAACTAATACATACACCTCAAATACCTATATAGCTTATCATGTATGTGCAGTTTGGATAAACATTAAAATTGAAAAAGAGAGTATCAGCAAAGAAAAGAAGCATTACCAAATACTTACTTTGGAACATTTCCTTAGGACTTTGAATGCCCACCTGATGAATGACATCCTTCCTTCACCGATCTCATTGCTACAAGCATGTCTGAGATGAAAGATACACAAGACAGAACTTCTGCAGATGAGACATTGTAGAAAAAGAGGTTGGTGATTTGAAGCTATTGTAAAAGAAGTTATCTACTAATGCACAGAGCAAAAGGAAAATTTTAGTAAGCTATGGGATATTTTTAAAAATCTAATATCTGTGAAATTGGAACCCCTGAGGAAAGCAGGATGAAGTGGGGGATGAATTGTTAAAATTTGAAGAAACAATGACAGGAAATTTTACATATTTGGTGAAATATATATTCCACACATCTAAAAAATTAAACAAATCTCAAGAGCAAGGCACATTGAATAAGATTGTCCAAAGTAAGTGACAAAGAGAAAATCTTAAAATCAGTCAGAGGAAAAAGACTTGTTATCAGACCTATCATAGGAAACTATGGAAGTGAGAACATAGTAGAACAATTTCTTTAAAGAGGGGAAAAGAGCAATTGTCAACCTAAATTTCTGCACTTAGGGAAAAAAATTAATAATGGAGATAAAGACCTTTTGTTTACATACAAATAATATAGCAGCAGAGCTAGGCAAAAAATGTTGAAGGAAGTCCTTTACGCAGAAGGAAAATAATAATGGAAAATGAAAATATATATCTACACAAAGGTTAACAAATACTGGAACTAGTAACTACAGAGATAAATATATAGAGAGATAATTTCCCCTTACGATTAAAAACAAAGTAAGGATGTACACTTACAACTTCTGTTCACCTTATTCTAGCGTTCTAATCAGTGCATTAAACTAAGAAAAAAATGCATCCATATTTAAAATGAGAAAGTAAAACCTATTTTATTTGCAGACAACATGACTGTGTAGAAAATCTAATGGAATGCACCAAAAAGCTAATAGAACAAATGATTTTAGCAAGATTGCAGAATGCAAAATAACTATGCAAAAAATCAGTTGTATTTCTATATACTAGTGATAAGCTATAATCAAACTAAACAATACTATTGATAATGACACCAAGAATATAACATTTTTAGGGATATATCTGACAGCATTGTCCCAGACACATACACTGAAAACTCCACAACACTTTTGAGTGAAAATTTTAAGGCGAAACAAAAAAGGATAAGTTAAACAGGGCTCGACATGGTTAGGATGTCCATTCTCCACAAATTAATCTATAGGTTCAATGCAATCTAATCAAATCCCAGCAAGGTGTTTTATAAAAACTGGCAAACTGACTCTACAAACTATATGTAAAGGCAAAGGACCTACAACAGCCAAACAACTTTGAAAAAGAACAAACTTGGGGAACTACTACTAACCAATTTCAAGATTTATTATAAAGTTACAGTATTAAACACAGTGGCATTCTGATGTAAAGACAGACACATGAATCAGTAAAACAAAAATTGAGACTCTAGAAATAGAGTCTCAGCCGATTTTATTTTTACAAGGATGCACAGACAATTCAACAGAGAAACAATGGTTTTTTCTACAAATGATGCCGAAACAACTGAATAGTCATAAAAAACAGAACTTCATTCATACTTCATATATGCAAAAATTAACTCAAAATGTAATCATAGACCTAAATGTAAAACCTAAAACTATGAAATATCTAAAGGAAAACATATGAGGAAATTGTTGTGATGGGTTCCCAAATTCACAATCTTGGCGTTCCCTTTCTTTAATGCAAAAATCTTTTTTTGCACATGTGGAGTGACATCTGCCTTTCATCACATCATTTTGAAAGGGGACAACTGGGATGTGAGGAACCCATAGCAGTTATAATAACTGCCTCTAATCCATAAAGCTCATGTCTTGTCTCAGAACAAATATATAAATATATTTAAACTTTTTAAATCGTAACTGAACACCCCCTCCCCACCTTATCTTGGGTAACTCTATCAATCCTAAGGTCTGAACAACATTTATTTCCTTAGATATCCCAATATTATATTTCCAGTCTAGAAATCTTGGCTTTCAGACTGGGATTTTCCACTGGTTCTACATACATCCACTTAGCTGTCTCTCTGACATCTCAACCTCTATATGTCCATAGCTGCACTTAGGACCCTCTCCCATACAATGGCTTATTTTTCTAAGGTGGCATCAACTCTCCACCTAGTCACCGATACCACACACCTGGCGATTACCAAACACAGGGAGGCAAAGTAAAATCTCAGTGTTTCTAGCCAGAATGAAGGAGAGTGTTTTATTAAGAGAAAAGCATCCAGGGAAAGAACATGCCATTCGGGAGGGAGGATGTCTGGCTATGGACATGTTGATTTCAAGGCGTTGGCAGGGCATCCAGGTGGAGATTTCCAGCAGTCGGCTGGAAATGCCACTGTACATGACAGATTGCTGATCTTGGTTACAGAAATGAAAGCTCAAGAGCTTTCCTGAAAAGTTTAAGCTGTGGCTTGACAGGACTCATACTGTGAAAACACTCAGAAGCATTCGGCTGTGGAGGACAGACCAGAGAGAAGAACACGGAGAAGGCGGGTGGGTGGCATTCAGAGGTTGCTTTTCTGGTCAGTTAAAGAACAGGCAGAACTAGTCAAAAATGTTATGGTAGGTCCTTTACAAGAGAGTTCTAGTAAAATATGAACTCTAAAATATCTAGATTCTTTTCCTTCTCTGCCTGGAAAGTCTCTTCCACCTATTTCCTGCTCCCTCTCTTACCCTACCTTTCTCTAGTCTGGGTGTGCCTGCACAGGGATGGGAAGCAGTGAAGGACAGGTCCTCCATGTGGGTTTTCACTCCACTGCATTAGGAAGGCAAACAGCAAGGATAAGCTAGCAGGAAAAGTCTTAAGGCTCCGGCTGCCCTTTCTGATTTGTGCATTAAAGCTGCAGAGTTGACAGCCTGCCTGAGAGAGGCTGAAGGGATGTGTGTTCTGCATGTCTGGAATTTATTCCTTTGGCTCTGCAAGATGCGACACTGCATAATGGCCATGAAGAAGTAATTTTGATCCTGTGACTATGTTGGCAAAAGTTCCAGAAAGACATATGGACATAATCTTCTGGACATTTGTAGAGAAGCCTTCCCTTAGGGACTGTCCTTGCAGGCTTGCTCTCACTCCCAGCCCTGTGGCTCTCACCTCCACTTGATTCTGTTTTTACATAAGAGATAAAAAGTGAAATTGTACTCAATTGAAAGAACTAAAAATATTAATGTAAGAGCAAGTCATCATTATGACACATATCAATTTCTCACCTCTGAGGCAGACACAGAAGCAAGGCTCAGGATCTAACCCAGCCACGATGAGGGAAAAAGAGGTCTGGGTGCCTTGGAGCAAGCTGTGGAAACAGGAGTTTCCACCCTGCTGTGGTTCAGCTTCTCTGTCCACCCATTTACAAAGAGGCGGCATAAACAGAAACATCTTCCTAGGAATGACAGCTTGTTTAAATTTCATTCCGCAACAAGCTGCTCTGTATCTAGGAGCCTACATTTCAGCTATATTTGAGGAATTACTCATTTCTCACTGGAACAGATTCCAGTCTATATACATTTTTGTTTTAGAATAGTTGAGATAGTACAGTAAGTCCAGCTAAGTTCCTATGTCTGTTTGGGAAGTAATCACTTGTTCAATGTAAACTTTAAGGCCTTAATTTAATCCTGACCATTGTTTGTTTCCTTGAAGAGCCCAATGGGGTGACAAAAAATGCCCAGAAAGTACCAAAGCCCAGACCCCTGTCCATGGAAAATGATTGTGTGCTACCCCTAAAGTTGCCCTTTAAGCTGGCTCCCTTAAGAATGCCAGTCAAGAGATCTGCCAAGAGCCAATTTTTATTTATTTATTAGTGTTTCTCTGAGAAAAATCTTTGGAGTTGTACTACTGGGAAAAAGAAAGAGACTGAAAGTGGAGACAGAGGTTCCCTGGGGTATGAGGTCTTCCTTGCCTGGACCTCAGTGATTTTTCCCTAAGGAATCACTGGCTAAAAAATTGCCTTGGCTGATGGCCAGCCATAAAGGAGGAGGTTTTTATCACAGTGGTCACTATACTATCAAGGTCTAAGTAAATGACTGTTCTATGCACCTTGGTTGAGAAAAATGACTCATCACAGACTCCTGAATTTCTACACATTAAGATTATAGCTGAAGTCAGTGTTATAGAATCTGATTACAGACTCAGGGAATTATAGATCTTGAAAATGTTCCAGAGGTCTCTGATCCTGCCTCATAAACCTCAAGGATAGAGGGAGCAGGGATACCAGCAGGCTATCAGAATCTTAGTTGGTATTTGGGACATGAACAAAATTCCTGCTCAGGTATGAGATGGAATGGAGGGATGTGTGTTTGGCACATCAATGGCCTTCTACATATGACTGGAAACAAGATTACTGAGAGGTCCTCAGTTTCACCCAACTGGACAAACTTCTCTGCAGAGTTCTGGAAGAAACAAACTAGGAAAGAGTTCTGATTGGTCTCGCTTTTGGTAGGTTTCCCCCCAGGACCAAATAAACCTGCATTTACTGTAGGGCTCGCTTCATGGGTAAGTGCTCTCTGCTTACAAGGGTCCCGTGTTTGGTGTAGGGCTCTGCTGTTGCCATCCAGAAATTCTTAATAATTTTTGAATACAGGATTCTGCATTTTAGTTTTGTACTAGATCCCATAAATTATGTAGCCAGTCTTGGCTTGGACTCCTAGCTCAGCCTGGCAATTTCTAACATAATCATGTGGATAGCTTGGGGGAAGAAGAAATAACTCCCAGGAGCAGTGGTAGATGGTGGCCAGTACAGCTAATGTAGTCCTGAGAAATGACAGGACATGAAACATGAAGATATGGTTCTAGTCCTCAAAAATCTCAGTCTAGTAGGACATAGTCTAAAATGGTCTTTTAGAAATACCTGCATAACCAAATGAATATATTTGAGTACAAATGGCAACATCCAACTGCTTAGGAAAATGGAAGCTTCTCAAGAAATTAAAAAGAGGACTACCTTATGATCCAGCAAGCCCACTTCTGTGTATTTATTCAAAGAAAATGATATACCTGTACCTTCATGATCATTCCATCAATATTCACAATAGGCAAGGTATGGAAACAACCTAAGTATGCATTGATGAATGACTAGATAAAGAAAATGTTTACACACACACACTCACAGAGCAATGATATTCAGTCCTTTTTTGAGGAAATTCTGTCATCTGGGACAAAATGGGTGAATCTGAAATGTATTAGGCTAAGTGAAATAAGCCAGACAGGGCAAGACAAACACTGCACGGTATCGCTTATATGTGAAATTAAAAAAAAAAAAGAGTAGAACTCATAGAAACAAAGAGTAGAGAAGTGGTTGTTGGGTTGGAGCCTAGGGGGCATTAGGAGAGGTTGAGTGCAAACTTTCAGTTATAAGATGAATAAATTCTGAAGATCTAATGTAATAACCTGGTGACCACAGTTGACAATAGTGTCTTGAATAATTGAAATTTACTGAGACAGTAGAGCTTAAATGTGCTCTCCTCCACCCAAAGGTAAGTAAGTGAGGCGATGAATGTGTTCATTAACTGGAAAGTGGAAATCTTTTCACAATGTACACATATATCATGCTGTACTTTAAATACCCATATAATTTGTCAATGTTCCCTCAATAAAGCTAAGTTTTCTTAAAAGAAAATAGGAAATGTCCACTTTTGTTTTCTGCATCACAAAGACTGGTTTTTATAAAGCTATAAACTAGTCTATGATTGCAGATGGAATTAAGATCGTGTATAGGGCCTCCCCGGTGGTGTAGTGGTTGAGCGCTGGGTTGCGAAGCTGCCCACAGCCTCTACAGGACAGGTTCGCTCCCCAGCCGCCAGGCGAGGGTCCCACATGGTGCACAGACCTCTCCTGCCGCCCGCTGCTCCCCTCAGGAGTGTCCTTCGTCACTCTGCTTGTTCTACTCTCCCCTCTGGCTCTGGTGAATTCTCTCACTGTCCCGCACTTCTGACTGTACCCAGTGCTTGTATAAATAAATAAATCTTTGGGGAAAAAAAAAAAAAGATCATGTACAGCAAGAAGACACTCTTCCAGCGCCAGTGACTTATATATCACAGACTGTTAAAAATATTCTTTCTAGCAAGATCCATAAAGGGTCAGACAAAGGAAGTCCTGCCTATAATCTAGAAAGAACTCAATGAACACATGGAACATAAATAGCAGAAGGAAGCTGAGTAAAGAAAAGAGTAAAGGAATGGAAGGAGAACGGTGAGTTGCCATGCTCAGCTTTTCAAGGTAGTCAGGTTGTCCAGGAAGACAGTGGATGAAGCCATAAAAATAAAGAGTAAGCCACATCTACAGCAATAAATTTTATGAAATGTTACTTGGGTTTACTATCAGAATGCTTCCTTTCATTATTATGTTTAATATCAAACACTAAAAAATTAATCAGGAAATTCCATCTGGCCAACCATTTTAATTTATGAAATTCCTTTTGCTTCAGAAGATTAAAAGCAATCCTCTGAGTGAATTGAGCATTCTGAGAGAGCCCCAAACCGCCCTGAACAGAGACTCTGGAGTGTCATTTCCTTTTATATTGTAACATCTTTGAGTCACTTGCAATCTATAAATAATCTTGAATTTTAAGAAATGGCTCCACAAAAAGCAACACCATGCTGGAATCCAATACACAAGACTATTTTTAAAAGTTTTTTTTTTTTTACTTTAAAAATTCATTATAGGTCCTAGATGACACAGGAGTTATAACTTGGCTTACTGTCAGTTTTATGTTGCTTAATAACTCCCTGAAACAATTCTCCTACACCAATACTCTAAGTGCAGGTCAATGTTAATTAGATATTTTGTTGATTATGGCTGCTCTGTTCTATAGTAGGGAAATAGAATCACTAATCATTAATAAGTGTGGTTTATTTTTAAATATATTGATATGTATCTGTTTTCCGATCTCTTAGGTTTCCTTAGGTATAATATAAACGTTACGTAACACCAAAATGAATCTTTAAAACAAGACCTCTTCCCTTAAAAACATAGAAAAGCAAGGGATATTTTATGAGAAATGTTGGCAAAAAGGATGTTCGACTATAAGCCTGTGGAAAAAATGACATGAAATAATTAAAACTTTAGGCTTTCATGTATTTGTGCAATTGAACTTGTTAGTTGGTTTATAGCAAGGGATAATAGAGAAGAATTCCTGACGTACATGAGACTTAATATGAAACCACAAATACATAGGAAACATTACAGCCATAGACAGTGGCTATATCTATCAAAAGGCATAGTAGTATGAAACAGAAATTGTAGTTTGGGAAATTTGAGGCCTCAGAAAGTAAATGTTAACAGCTTTTTTAAGACTATAGGAAAAAAAGCGATTATTTCTGCTTTCATCTTCATTTTACCTAAGATTACGTTTCTAGGTCTTATCTAGTTTTGCTCCAATAAAACTATCTTTGAAGGGTTTTCTCCTAAGAATTCCTTTGGAAAGGAGCAGACATTAGCTATTATAACCAGAGACAGAGTAGGACCTTGGCTACCTGACTCTTATAACAAAAACTAATTGATTTTCTGTAATTTGGCCTGTCTTGCCACCTTAGAGTTTAGACAGTGTAAAAATAATCGCTTATACTTGCTGTTTCTTGGAAATTATCAATGATAACATTTTTGAAAGAAAGAGTAAGCATAACATTTGATTCAGTGGTGCTAAAGAAACCCAACAAAAACTACATACTCAGTTTTATTTTTCAACTCCACAGACAACTATTAACTTACATAGTGAGAAGTACAGTTCATGTGATCAATTGCATAACAGAACCAATGCAAAAGAAGAGTATCACTTTGAAACAAGTGACACCTTAGATCTCTGCTGAGTAAAGAGAACACAAGGGCATAAGGGTAAGTCTAGCTGAAGTTTCTGGAAAGAGATAATAAACAATATAGGCTAACAGCAAAATATTCTTGGTCTTCCTTGGAGAAGTGAGCTACTATTCCAATAAACAATTGCTATAAGGAAGGTTGTTACAGAGCAGTTCACGTCCTCCTTTTGGAGATGCCAAGAGAAAAGCCCCAGGCACCTGAAATAGTTGTTGGTCTGGAGAACTAAGCAAGACAATTATTTTTTCTCCTGAACTCAAGATTCTTCATTTTGACATCTGCTAAACGCCAAGAGACTGAAATGTCAAACTGACTCTCATAAATTGTGATAATATTTCATGAGATTATATGTGTTTCAGTGTGGCAAGTAGAAGATAATGCATTTATTTAATACATCTATGTAAAAAATTTAAAATATGGGCCCTGAATCATTGCAAAATGTTTCCCAAAAAAGACTGTACCCATGTACTATGACAGTCCAAATAAAGATACTAGCTTTAGAGAATGAACACAGATGGAATATTAGATTAAATGGCCCTTGTTATTTGCTAGAGTGGCATTTTATAAATTCCTACTTTCTTTTGCCATTTGAAAAACACACTCTCCAGTTCCATTTTTAACATCATCTCTTTTCATTTTTGCTCTATGTGAGAGGAGTGAAAAAGGCTTTCAGTAGCAAAACTGGTCTAAGTGTGGAATCAACATCAACTTGAAATCACTGGTGGGTCAAGTAATTCTTACTGGTGAATTAGAATCCAAGGAGACAAGAATTATGTCTGTGCTGGTCTTTTGCTCCCTACTTAGCATTCATGAATAGCTGAGATCTTTTCCCCTCTCTGTCTTTGCATTTATCTCAGTAGTTGTATCATTTGATTGCTAATGTGTTTGAATTGAGCTGCTTGATTTTAATTCAATCTGGCACCTCTTCTTGGAGTCCTAAATTTTCTCTCAACAGCTAACATTAAACTGTGTTGAGCTCTGAAGGCCATGCCACCGGCAAGATTTCAGCCTTTATGGCTTTGTGCAGCCCATCCATTCTGGGCTCAAGGGCAGTGTAGATACAGAGATAAGAATTCAGATACTTGCAGGTAATGACACCAATTACCTGACAGGATATGTAAGATAAGCCCTTTTGTTCTCTTCCTTACCACCCAGTGGGCTCTGACATATCTTCCCTTCAATTATCAAATAGTTCATTCTCTAAGGGAAAGGTGTCTTTAAAGTTCATGTGTCTTGGTGGCATAGATCTTTAATATCATATTCCTCAATATCTGTAGCCTTAAAATCAGTCTAAATACACAAACATTACCTGTTTTGCACCTAAAAGCTCTTCATCATTATTTGTGCATAATCGTGAAATAAGATACTGCTTGCAAATGTGTGTGCAGGTGTCAGTGACTATGTACAAGCTCTATAACTTTGAAAGCCAAATACCCAAATCTAAAACAAAAAGGGGAGAGTATCTTAGCACATAGTGGTGACTTATCCACATGTAAACACAGTTTACAGGGACAGAGAGTCTCATGGTTCTACCACCCATCACTTACAGCTCAGAACTATCTTCTAAGTGGTGAGTCAAGGGAATGTGTAGAAAGTGGAGCTTCTTTCTTAAACAATTCCTGTTTGCTATTAGGATTAGTCTAGATTCTAGAAAAGAATAGCAGGGAAAACAGCAAATACTCCCTTAAGACAAGATAGAAGAAGGAAGAACACAGAGAGATTAGTTTATGGTCCAGCAGGCCTAACAGCTGCAGTGAACTGGCCTCATCTTCCCCAGACGGCAGTTCGTCACCACAAAGACATTGAATAGGGTGTTTTTTCCCGTACTGGAAAGGAAGAAAAAGTTATAGATTTTTTTTTTGCCTCAAAACAATCTTCTCAGGAAGCAACTGTTCCCTCCACATTCATACTTTATCAGAATCAAGATGTAATGGTAAAATAAAAGGAAATGAAGCCTGATCTCCACTGCCCCCATGCATGTATTCTTCCTGCCGTCTTCCTCCTCCATAGTGACACGGAACTAGATCATTTTAAAAAATGTGGTTCTTGTAATAGGAATTTCATCTTTTTGAAACATTTTTTCAGAAACAGGACTTCCTCTAGTACCAATGTTCTTGCATGAAAATAAGGCTGTGATATTTGTCACATGTACATCATTTTAAATGATTTATTTTATTTCTTAGTGAATATATACTGACTAAGCTATCCTCCCTCCCTCTGGAAAAGGCATAAAATTCAAAATAGAAGTCTGGGTACTATAGTGATAAAACAGCTTACTGGAGGGACCAAACTCCCCATCACATTGAGATATTCTAAGAACTGTAGCCACATCCAGTTCTGTCAGACTGGAAGGAGCATTGTGCTTATTAGGACACTGAATGTCATGAAGGATTGCCTTGGTTTCCACAAGACAAAGGTGGTTCATTTAAGAACAGGCTGTTAACAAAGTTTTAAGGTTCAAAATTGTATTAGATTTTGAGATACACTGCCATGATACACTATTAAAATAAAGCAGAACTATTTCCTTTTCATTTCAATTGAAATCTTACTGTTTCCATTAAAAATGTTCACTTCATTTAAAAATAAAAATGAAAATTTAGAACCACTTGTATCATTCCTGCACGTTGTGCCCATGTTACTAAAGAAGTTATAAATTCGGGCCTCCCCTGGTGGCGCAGCAGTTGAGCCCTGGGCTACAAAGCTGCCTGCAGCCTCTGCAGCACTGGTTTGATTCAGGGCCACAGGCGAGGGTCCCACATGGCGCGACAGACCTCTCCTGCTGCGCGCCCACTGCTCCCCTCGGCAGTGTATTTGGTCAGTCTGCCTGCTCTGTTCCCCGCTCTGGCTCTGGTGAATTCTCTCACCTTCCCGCACTTCTGATTGTACCCAGTGCTTGTATAAATAAATAAATAAATCTTTAAAAAAAAAAAAGAAGAAGTTATAAATTCTAGCACATCCCATTTTCACACTATTTCCCCCATCCCAAACTAATGAAAAATGAGAGTGTTTATAATGAGACATTACTCAGATTTGCAGGTAAAGATGAGCTCTGTTCAGAAATTACGGTGTTTATATAAATATCTGGGGAGTTTTTTAGTCTTATACACAGAGGTAAGCCTCTATTCACACTCTACCATTCAAAGATTTCTCTGAATAAAAAACAAAACCAAATAGGGTTCTTTAGCCGCTTGTCTTAACTATTGTCATCTATAAGTAACAACTTGAAATTCTGTTCTGGCTTACCTACCTTTTTAAAAGTGTGTTCTAAAAATTTATTTGTACTGTATCAAATATGTAAATAAAAACAAGAGCTAAGAAACTCTCCCTATGATCATGTTTTTGCCAGAAACCCTGTCCTGCTACCTCCTGAGTGCCTTGAAAATGAAAATCTCTGTGTCTTTCAGATGACAGCCACCTTTCTACAGAACCAAAATAGCTCTTCCAGCTAGAGAGCTGTCTGTCAGGGAGAGTTCTGACAGGTAGCACACTTGGCATGCAGCAGGAAGGTGAGAAATGGTTCCAGGGTAGGCTCAGTGAGGGCACCTGACTAAGGAGAAGCACACTTGGAAACAGTGTGCTTCTAGACACCAGGCCAAGCGCAAAAGCAACAGGAATTTCTGAAAATGACATCATCCTGGGGGAAACGGAGCCTGTTAGTGCTTGTAGGATTCTGAAGGACTATATAAGATCCATTGAACTATGTTTCCCATGTGTGAAAGGAATCAAATACACATACAAGCGTGGGATTTTTTCTCCCTCTAGTGGTGGGGTAGGAGCCTATGATGTGATAGCCTATCACTGCAAAATACTGCTTCAAAAACAAAGTTGAGTTTCCATTTTAGTCCATTTTGCCCATAAAATTGTAATTCTCATTAGGACTGCTACTGTTGCTTCTGGTAGTTTTCAAAACATCCCATTACCCTTCCAGTTAGGAGTGAATTCCTCCTAAGTAAGATAATTACCAGTGGTAAGGGAGCAGGATCTTCCTCTCCTTTTGCTAGAAGATGTCCATGCTTACTTCCCCGACACAGGACTGCTCTTCTTTGTAGTCCTATCAAAGGTGGAGCCATGCTGTGATAAGAGGCAACTCCCCTGACCCCGAGTCTGGGGAAAAAAAAAAAAAACCTGAGGAGAGAAATGAGAAAGAGAAAGCAAGCTTACCTATAGGAAACGTGAGAAATACGATTTTTGTTTCAAAGATTGATTTCAGTATCAGATAACTTCTTATACTACACCCAGGGAAACTAAAGAGATACTTACAAAGGATCTAAAGAGTGCTCTAAATCTTATTTTTAAATAAAAGGGGAAACAACTAGAGATATATTTTGGATTATGTCTCCAAGTCTACTTTGCAGTCTCTGTCATTTCTCTTCATTTTTGGTTATGTAACAATACTTTTGCTGTAGCAATTTCAGTCAGTGATAGCACATGAAAACACAGAAAAGACAGAGACTAAGTAAATAATGACAATTTTAAGGATGAGTAACTAAAATTGCATAATATAACTGTACGAAAGTATTACTGGAAATATATCGTAAGTGACAGATGTGTAGTCAACAGGTTACTGATCAATAACTGAAAATCTACCCATGTGAAGCATGCAGTCTGTAGCTTTTCCCCTGCCCCAGACTCAGAATTAGGCATCCATGATGCCTACTTAATTTCTCCTCTTGTATTTCTCCAAGGCAACCAAGTTCATAAAGAAACATGCAAAGCTGTTTCTTTTCCAGATTCCTTATCTCAGTGAATAATTCTATTAGCCATCAGCTATACAAAACAGAAATCCAGGAGGTACTTGTCCTCCCCCTATCCATCTTCCACCATCATATCCAATCCATCACCAAGTCCTTCAATCTTACCTCCTAAATCGAGGTCACATAAGTCAATTTCTCTTTGCCTCCACCGCCACACTATTTCATTATTCCTCTCCTAAACAACTACAACTCTAAAAGACATCCACTTCACCCATTGTCAAATGCATTCTCCACACTGCCCTACTTCATTCAATAAATATTTTTGAGGAGTTTTGTACTCTGGTAATAAGACAGATAAATTTCCCATTCTCAAGAGGCTTGTGGAGACAGAAGATAAACATTAGAGTGTAGAGAATTAAAATAGGATGAAAGATTAGCTGAATTGCTACTCTAGATTGTATGTTCAAATACAGGTTTCCCTCACTGCCGAAAAGCAGAGTATTCCTATGAAACAGCACTTTTAAGCACACGAAAATATCCTAGCTTTGTTACCTTTTCTGTGTGCTTCCTATGTAAGCAAAGTCAGCAAAGGAGCCTGTTTTTGCTCATTGCTGTCTTCCCACTGCCTACAAATTGTGCCTGGCCTCTACATAACAGGCTTCCAAGTATCTGTTGTATTCATGCATGTATTGCTGTGTTGAGTGGAAAAGGCAATAGAGAAAAATAACTGAGTGGATGGCAGGAAGGGGGAGTTTAAGAAGTCTTCTGGGAGTTGTCAAAGTCATTTACTTCGGCTGGAAAGAGTAACCAAGGTATAAAACCCCTGCCAAATTTTTCTGCGTTGGATCTTAGTCACT
>NW_028167841.1:0-43987 GCF_964194135.1 Talpa europaea
TCCTTCTTCTACTTCTTCAACTTCTTCTGTTTCTTCTGAATTTTTTGCTCTTTCAAGTACTTCTTCTTCTGCTGCTTCTTTTTCAGCTTATTCTGCTTTTATTTCTGCTTTTTCGACTCATTCTTCTGTTAGTTCTCCTTTCTTGTCTTATTCTTCTGTTTCTACTTCTTGTTTTTCTTGTTCTTTTAGTTCTTCTTGTTCTTCTTGTACTTCTACATCCCCGTCTTCTTCTTCTTCATCTTCTGTTTCTTCTGCATTTTTTGCTTTTTCAAGTCCTTCTTCTTCTGCTTCTTCTGTTTCTTTTTCAGCTTATTCTTCTATTATTTCTGCTGTTTCGGCTTCTTCTCTTAGTTTTGCTTTTTCCTCTTATTCTTCCTATTCTACTTCTTGCTATTGATGTTCTTCTAGTTCTTCTTGTAGTTCTATATCTCCTTGTTCTTCTTCTTCATCTTCTGTTTCTTCTGTATTTTTTTATTTTTCAATTACTTGCTCTCATTCTGCTTCATCTGCTTCTTCTTCAGCTGAGTCTTCTGTTATTTTTGCTTTTTTGGCTTATTCTTCTGTTATTTTTGCTTTTTTGGCTTATTCTTCAGTTATTTCTGCTTTTTCCTCTTATTCTTCTGTTTCTTCTTCTTGTTCTTGCAATTCTTGTTGTTCTTCTTGTAGTTCTATATCTCCTTCTTCTTCTTCTTCATCTGCTTCTTCGGATTCTTCATCAGCTTGTTATTCTATATCAGCTTGTTATTCTGTTATTCTTGTTATTATTTTGTTATTCTTTTTCTTGTTCTTTTGTTCATCTATTTTTTCCTGTTCTTCTAGTAGTTCTACATCTCCTTCTTCTTCATATTCTTCTGCATTTTTGCTTTTTCAATTACTTCTTCTGCTTCCTCTGCTTCTTCCTCAGCTTAATCTACGGTTATTTCTGCTTTTTCGGCTTATTCTTCTGTTATTTCTGCGTTTTTGGCTTATTCTTTTTCTACTTCTTGTTCTTCCTGTTCTTTTAGTTATTCTTGTTCTTCCTGTAGTTCTACATCTCCTTCCTCTTCTTCTTCATCTTCTTCTGTTTCTTCTGCATTTTTTGCTTTTTCAATTACTTCTTATTCTTCTCCTTTTTCTGCTTCTTCCTCAGCTGCCTCTACTGTTATTTGTGCTTTATCGTCTTATTCTTCAGTTTCTAATTCTTGTTATTCTTGTTCTTTTAGTTCTTCTTGTTTTTCTTGTAGTTCTATATCTCCTTGTCTTCTTTTTCATCTTCTTCTGTTTCTTCTGCATCTTTTGCTTTTTCAATTACTTCTTCTTCTCCGGCTTCTTCCTCAGCTGAATCTTCTGTGATTTCTGCATTTTTGCCTTTTTCTTCTGTTATTTCTGCTGTTTCGTCTTATTCTTCTGTTATTTCTGCTTTTTCGCCTTCTTCTTCTGTTATTTCTGCTTTCTCCTCTTATTCTTCTGTTTCTTCTTGTTCTTCTTGTTCTGCTAGTTCTTCTTGTTCTTCTTGTAGTTCTATATCTCCTTCTTCTTCTCCATCTTTTTCTGTTTCTTCTGAATATTTTCCTTTTTCAATTACTTCTTCTTCTTCTTCTTATTTTCAGCTTATGCTTCTGTACTTTCTGCTCTTTCGGCTTATTCTTCTGTTATTTCTGCTTTTTCGGCTTATTCTTCTGTTTCTACTTTTTGTTCTTTTATTTCTTCTTGTTCTTCTTGTAGTTCTACATCTCCTTCTCCTTCTTCGTCGTCATCTTCTGTTTCTTCTGCATGTTTTTGCATTTTCAATTACTTCTTCTCCTGCTTCTTCCTCAGCTGATTCTTCTGTTATTTCTGCATTTTTGGCTTATTCTTCTATTATTTCTGCTGTTTCGTCTTATTCTCCTGTGATTTCTACTTTTTCGGCTTTTTCTTCTGTTATTTCTGCTTTTTCCTCTTATTCCTCTGTTTCTACTTCTTGTTCTTTTTGTTCTTTTAGTTCTTCTTGTTCTTCTTGTACTTCTACATCTCTTTTTCAGCTTATTCTTCTATTATTTCTGCTGTTTCGGCTTTCTCTTCTGTTATTTCTGCTTTTTTGGCTTCTTATTCTTTTTCTACTTCTTGTTCTTCCTGTTCTTTTAGTTCTTTTTGTTCTTTGTAGTTCTACATCTCCTTCTTCTTCTTCTTCATCTGCTTCTTCTGCTTCGTCATTAGCTTATTCTGTTATTTCTGCTTTTTCGGCTTATTCTTCTGTTATTTCTGCTTTTTCAGCTTATTGTTCTCTTTCTACTTCTTGTTCTTCTTGTTCTTCTTGTAGTTCTACATCTCCTTCTTCTTCTTCTTCACATTCTGTTTCTTCTGCACAATTTGTTTTTTCAATTACTTCTACTTGTTTTGCGTCTTCTGCTTCTTCATCAGATTATTCTTCTGTTATTTCTGCTGTTTCGGCTTCTTCTGTTATTTTTGCTTTTTCCTCTTATACTTCTGTTTCTACTTCTTGTTCTCCTTGTTCTTTGAGTTCTTTTGTTCTTCTTGTAGTTCTATATGTTCTTCTTCTTCTTTCATCTTCTGTGACTTCTTCATTTTTGGCTTTTTCAATTACTTGCTCTTATTATGCTTATGCTTCTTCTTCAGCTGATTCTTCTGTTATTTCTGCTGTTTTGGCTTATTCTTCTGATATTTCTTCTTTTTCGGCTTATTCAGTTGTTATTTCTAATTTTTCATCTTATTCTTCCTATTCTAATTCTTGCTCTTATTGTTCTTCTCCTTCTTCTTGTTCTTGTAGTTCCACATTTCCATCTTCTTCATCATCTTCTTCTGTTTCTTCTGTTTTTTTTTTTTTTTTGCTTTTGCAATTACTCCTCTGCTTTTTCTGCTTCTTCCTCAGCTGAATCTTCTGTTATTTCTGGTTTTTCGGCTGATTCTTCTGCTCTTTTTGCTTTTTCCCATTATTCTTCTGTTTCTTCTTGTTCATCTTGTTCTTCTAGTACTTCTTGTTCTTCCTTAGTTCTACATCTCCTTCTTCTACTTCTTCAACTTCTTCTGTTTCTTCTGAATTTTTTGCTCTTTCAAGTACTTCTTCTTCTGCTGCTTCTTTTTCAGCTTATTCTGCTTTTATTTCTGCTTTTTCGACTCATTCTTCTGTTAGTTCTCCTTTCTTGTCTTATTCTTCTGTTTCTACTTCTTGTTTTTCTTGTTCTTTTAGTTCTTCTTGTTCTTCTTGTACTTCTACATCCCCGTCTTCTTCTTCTTCATCTTCTGTTTCTTCTGCATTTTTTGCTTTTTCAAGTCCTTCTTCTTCTGCTTCTTCTGTTTCTTTTTCAGCTTATTCTTCTATTATTTCTGCTGTTTCGGCTTCTTCTCTTAGTTTTGCTTTTTCCTCTTATTCTTCCTATTCTACTTCTTGCTATTGATGTTCTTCTAGTTCTTCTTGTAGTTCTATATCTCCTTGTTCTTCTTCTTCATCTTCTGTTTCTTCTGTATTTTTTTATTTTTCAATTACTTGCTCTCATTCTGCTTCATCTGCTTCTTCTTCAGCTGAGTCTTCTGTTATTTTTGCTTTTTTGGCTTATTCTTCTGTTATTTTTGCTTTTTTGGCTTATTCTTCAGTTATTTCTGCTTTTTCCTCTTATTCTTCTGTTTCTTCTTCTTGTTCTTGCAATTCTTGTTGTTCTTCTTGTAGTTCTATATCTCCTTCTTCTTCTTCTTCATCTGCTACTTCGGATTCTTCATCAGCTTGTTATTCTATATCAGCTTGTTATTCTGTTATTCTTGTTATTATTTTGTTATTCTTTTTCTTGTTCTTTTGTTCATCTATTTTTTCCTGTTCTTCTAGTAGTTCTACATCTCCTTCTTCTTCATATTCTTCTGCATTTTTGCTTTTTCAATTACTTCTTCTGCTTCCTCTGCTTCTTCCTCAGCTTAATCTACGGTTATTTCTGCTTTTTCGGCTTATTCTTCTGTTATTTCTGCGTTTTTGGCTTATTCTTTTTCTACTTCTTGTTCTTCCTGTTCTTTTAGTTATTCTTGTTCTTCCTGTAGTTCTACATCTCCTTCCTCTTCTTCTTCATCTTCTTCTGTTTCTTCTGCATTTTTTGCTTTTTCAATTACTTCTTATTCTTCTCCTTTTTCTGCTTCTTCCTCAGCTGCCTCTACTGTTATTTGTGCTTTATCGTCTTATTCTTCAGTTTCTAATTCTTGTTATTCTTGTTCTTTTAGTTCTTCTTGTTTTTCTTGTAGTTCTATATCTCCTTGTCTTCTTTTTCATCTTCTTCTGTTTCTTCTGCATCTTTTGCTTTTTCAATTACTTCTTCTTCTCCGGCTTCTTCCTCAGCTGAATCTTCTGTGATTTCTGCATTTTTGCCTTTTTCTTCTGTTATTTCTGCTGTTTCGTCTTATTCTTCTGTTATTTCTGCTTTTTCGCCTTCTTCTTCTGTTATTTCTGCTTTCTCCTCTTATTCTTCTGTTTCTTCTTGTTCTTCTTGTTCTGCTAGTTCTTCTTGTTCTTCTTGTAGTTCTATATCTCCTTCTTCTTCTCCATCTTTTTCTGTTTCTTCTGAATATTTTCCTTTTTCAATTACTTCTTCTTCTTCTTCTTATTTTCAGCTTATGCTTCTGTACTTTCTGCTCTTTCGGCTTATTCTTCTGTTATTTCTGCTTTTTCGGCTTATTCTTCTGTTTCTACTTTTTGTTCTTTTATTTCTTCTTGTTCTTCTTGTAGTTCTACATCTCCTTCTCCTTCTTCGTCGTCATCTTCTGTTTCTTCTGCATATTTTTGCATTTTCAATTACTTCTTCTCCTGCTTCTTCCTCAGCTGATTCTTCTGTTATTTCTGCATTTTTGGCTTATTCTTCTATTATTTCTGCTGTTTCGTCTTATTCTCCTGTGATTTCTACTTTTTCGGCTTTTTCTTCTGTTATTTCTGCTTTTTCCTCTTATTCCTCTGTTTCTACTTCTTGTTCTTTTTGTTCTTTTAGTTCTTCTTGTTCTTCTTGTACTTCTACATCTCTTTTTCAGCTTATTCTTCTATTATTTCTGCTGTTTCGGCTTTCTCTTCTGTTATTTCTGCTTTTTTGGCTTCTTATTCTTTTTCTACTTCTTGTTCTTCCTGTTCTTTTAGTTCTTTTTGTTCTTTGTAGTTCTACATCTCCTTCTTCTTCTTCTTCATCTGCTTCTTCTGCTTCGTCATTAGCTTATTCTGTTATTTCTGCTTTTTCGGCTTATTCTTCTGTTATTTCTGCTTTTTCAGCTTATTGTTCTCTTTCTACTTCTTGTTCTTCTTGTTCTTCTTGTAGTTCTACATCTCCTTCTTCTTCTTCTTCACATTCTGTTTCTTCTGCACAATTTGTTTTTTCAATTACTTCTACTTGTTTTGCGTCTTCTGCTTCTTCATCAGATTATTCTTCTGTTATTTCTGCTGTTTCGGCTTCTTCTGTTATTTTTGCTTTTTCCTCTTATACTTCTGTTTCTACTTCTTGTTCTCCTTGTTCTTTGAGTTCTTTTGTTCTTCTTGTAGTTCTATATGTTCTTCTTCTTCTTCATCTTCTGTGACTTCTTCATTTTTGGCTTTTTCAATTACTTGCTCTTATTATGCTTATGCTTCTTCTTCAGCTGATTCTTCTGTTATTTCTGCTGTTTTGGCTTATTCTTCTGATATTTCTTCTTTTTCGGCTTATTCAGTTGTTATTTCTAATTTTTCATCTTATTCTTCCTATTCTAATTCTTGCTCTTATTGTTCTTCTCCTTCTTCTTGTTCTTGTAGTTCCACATTTCCATCTTCTTCATCATCTTCTTCTGTTTATTCTGTTTTTTTTTTTTTGCTTTTTTCAATTACTCCTCTGCTTTTTCTGCTTCTTCCTCAGCTGAATCTTCTGTTATTTCTGGTTTTTCGGCTGATTCTTCTGTTCTTTTTGCTTTTTCCCATTATTCTTCTGTTTCTTCTTGTTCATCTTGTTCTTCTAGTACTTCTTGTTCTTCCTTAGTTCTACATCTCCTTCTTCTACTTCTTCATCTTCTTCTGTTTCTTCTGAATTTTTTGCTCTTTCAAGTACTTCTTCTTCTGCTGCTTCTTTTTCAGCTTATTCAGCTTTTATTTCTGCTTTTTCGACTCATTCTTCTGTTAGTTCTCCTTTCTTGTCTTATTCTTCTGTTTCTACTTCTTGTTTTTCTTGTTCTTTTAGTTCTTCTTGTACTTCTTGTACTTCTACATCCCCGTCTTCTTCTTCTTCATCTTCTGTTTCTTCTGCACTTTTTGCTTTTTCAAGTCCTTCTTCTTCTGCTTCTTCTGTTTCTTTTTCAGCTTATTCTTCTATTATTTCTGCTGTTTCGGCTTCTTCTCTTAGTTTTGCTTTTTCCTCTTATTCTTCCTATTCTACTTCTTGATATTGATGATCTTCTAGTTCTTCTTGTAGTTCTATATCTCCTTGTTCTTCTTCTTCATCTTCTGTTTCTTCTGTATTTTTTTATTTTTCAATTACTTGCTCTCATTCTGCTTCATCTGCTTCTTCTTCAGCTGAGACTTCTGTTATTTTTGCTTTTTCGGCTTGTTCTTCTGTTATTTTTGCTTTTTTGGGTTATTCTTCAGTTATTTCTGCTTTTTCCTCTTATTCTTCTATTTCTTCTTCTTGTTCTTGCAATTCTTGTTGTTCTTCTTGTAGTTCTAGATCTCCTTCTTCTTCTTCTTCATCTGCTTCTTCGGATTCTTCATCAGCTTGTTATTCTATATCAGCTTGTTATTCTGTTATTCTTGTTATTATTTTGTTATTCTTTTTCTTGTTCTTTTGTTCATCTATTTTTTCCTGTTCTTCTAGTAGTTCTACATCTCCTTCTTCTTCATATTCTTCTGCATTTTTGCTTTTTCAATTACTTCTTCTGCTTCCTCTTCTTCTTCCTCAGCTTAATCTACGGTTATTTCTGCTTTTTCGGCTTATTCTTCTGTTATTTCTGCGTTTTTGGCTTATTCTTTTTCTACTTCTTCTTCTTCCTGTTCTTTTAGTTATTCTTGTTCTTCCTGTAGTTCTACATCTCCTACTTCTTCTTCTTCATCTTCTGTTTCTTCCGCATTTTTTACTTTTTCAATTACTTCTTATTCTTCTCCTTTTTCTTCTTCTTCCTCAGCTGCCTCTACTGTTATTTGTGCTTTATCGTCTTATTCTTTAGTTTCTAATTCTTGTTATTCTTGTTCTTTTAGTTCTTCTTGTTTTTCTTGTAGTTCTATATCTCCTTCTTCTTTTTCATCTTCTTCTGTTTCTTCTGCATCTTTTGCTTTTTCAATTACTTCTTCTCCTCCTTCTTCCTCAGCTGAATCTTCTGTGATTTCTGCATTTTTGCCTTTTTCTTCTGTTATTTCTGCTGTTTCGTCTTATTCTTCTGTTATTTCTGCTTTTTCGGCTTATTCTTCTGTTATTTCTGCTTTCTCCTCTTATTCTTCTGTTTCTTCTTGTTCTTCTTGTTCTGCTAGTTCTTCTTGTTCTTCTTGTAGTTCTATATCTCCTTCTTCTTCTCCATCTTTTTCTGTTTCTTCTGAATATTTTCCTTTTTCAATTACTTCTTCTTCTTCTTCTTATTTTCAGCTTATGCTTCTGTAATTTCTGCTCTTTCGGCTTATTCTTCTGTTATTTCTACTTTTTCGGCTTATTCTTCTGTTTCTACTTTTTGTTCTTTTATTTCTTCTTGTTCTTCTTGTAGTTCTACATCTCGTTCTCCTACTTCGTCGTCATCTTCTGTTTCTTCTGCATTTTTTTGCATTTTCAATTACTTCTTCTCCTGCTTCTTCCTCAGCTGATTCTTCTGTTATTTCTGCATTTTTGGCTTATTCTTCTATTATTTCTGCTGTTTCGTCTTATTCTCCTGTTATTTCTTCTTTTTCGGCTTTTTCTTCTGTTACTTCTGCTTTTTCCTCTTATTCTTCTGATTCTACTTCTTGTTCTTTTTGTTCTTTTAGTTCTTCTTGTTCTTCTTGAAGTTCTACATCTCTTTTTCAGCTTATTCTTCTATTATTTCTGTTGTTTCGGCTTTCTCTTCTGTTATTTCTGCTTTTTTGGCTTCTTATTCTTTTTCTACTTCTTGTTCTTCCTGTTCTTTTAGTTCTTTTTGTTCTTTGTAGTTCTACATCTCCTTCTTCTTCATCTTCATCTGCTTCTTCTGCTTCTTCATTAGCTTATTCTGTTATTTCTGCTTTTTCGGCTCTTCTTCTGTTATTTCTGCTTTTTCAGCTTATTCTTCTCTTTCTACTTCTTGTTCTTCTTGTTCTTCTTGTAGTTCTACCTCTCCTTCTCCTTCTTCTCCATCTGCTTCTTCTGCTTCTTCATCAGCTTATTCTGTTATTCTGCTTTTTCAGCTTATTCTTCTGTTATTTCTGCTTTTTCGAATTCTTCTGTTATTTTTGCTTTTTCCTCTTATTCTTCTGTTTCTACTTCTTGTTCTTATTGTTCTTGTAGTTCTTCTTGTTTTAGTAATTCTACATCTCCTTCTTCTTCTTCTTCATCGTCTTCTGCTTCTGCATTTTTTGCTTCTTCAAGTTCATCTTCTTCTGCTTCTTTTTCAGCTTAATCTTCTTTTCCTTCTGCTGTTTCGGCTTATTCTTCTCTTATTTCCGCTTTTTAGGCTTATTTTTCTGTTTCTAATTCTAGTTCTTCTTGTTCTTCTAGTTCGTCTTTTTCTTCTTGTATTTCTACATCTCCATCTTCTTCTTCAACTTCTTCTGTTTCTTCTGCATTTTTTGCTTTTTCAATTAATTCTTCTTCTTATGCTGCTTCCTCCACTGTATCTTCTCTTATTTCAGCATTTTTGGCTTATTCTTCTGTTATTTCTGCTGTTTCGTCTTATTCTTCTGTTATTTCTGCTTTTCGGCTTGTGCTTCTGTTATTTCTGCTTTCTCCTATTATTCTTTTTTTCATCTTGTTCTTCTAATTCTCCTTGTTCTTCTTGTAGTTCTACATCTCCTTCTTCTTCTTCTTCACATTCTGTTTCTTCTGCACAATTTGTTTTTTCAATTACTTCTACTTCTTTTGCGTCTTCTGCTTCTTCATCAGATTATTCTTCTGTTATTTCTGCTGTTTCGGCTTCTTCTGTTATTTTTGCTTTTTCCTCTTATTCTTCTGTTTCTACTTCTTGTTCTCCTTGTTCTTTTAGTTCTTTTGTTCTTCTTGTAGTTCTATATGTTCTTCTTCTTCATCTTCTGTGACTTCTTCATTTTTGGCTTTTTCAATTACTTGCTCTTATTATGCTTATGCTTCTTCTTCAGCTGATTCTTCTGTTATTTCTGCTGTTTTGGCTTATTCTGATATTTCTTCTTTTTCGGCTTATTCGGTTGTTATTTCTGATTTTTCATCTTATTCTTCCTATTCTAATTCTTGCTCTTATTGTTCTTCTCCTTCTTCTTGTTCTTGTAGTTCCACATTTCCATCTTCTTCATCATCTTCTTCTGTTTCTTCTGTTTTTTTTTTTGTTTTTTCAATTACTCCTCTGCTTTTTCTGCTTCTTCCTCAGCTGAATCTTCTGTTATTTCTGGTTTTTCGGCTGATACTTCTGTTATTTTTGCTTTTTCCCATTATTCTTCTGTTTCTTCTTGTTCATCTTGTTCTTCTAGTACTTCTTGTTCTTCCTTAGTTCTACATCTCCTTGTTCTACTTCTTCATCTTCTTCTGTTTCTTCTGAATTTTTTGCTCTTTCAAGTACTTCTTCTTCTGCTGCTTCTTTTTCAGCTTATTCTGCTTTTATTTCTGCTTTTTCGACTCATTCTTCTGTTAGTTCTCCTTTCTTGTCTTATTCTTCTGTTTCTACTTCTTGTTTTTCTTGTTCTTTTAGTTCTTCTTGTTCTTCTTGTACTTCTACATCCCCGTCTTCTTCTTCTTCATCTTCTGTTTCTTCTGCATTTTTTGCTTTTTCAAGTCCTTCTTCTTCTGCTTCTTCTGTTTCTTTTTCAGCTTATTCTTCTATTATTTCTGCTGTTTCGGCTTCTTCTCTTAGTTTTGCTTTTTCCTCTTATTCTTCCTATTCTACTTCTTGCTGTTGATGTTCTTCTAGTTCTTCTTGTAGTTCTATATCTCCTTGTTCTTCTTCTTCATCTTCTCTTTCTTCTGTATTTTTTTATTTTTCAATTACTTGCTCTCATTCTGCTTCATCTGCTTCTTCTTCAGCTGAGTCTTCTGTTATTTTTGCTTTTTCGGCTTATTCTTCTGTTATTTTTGCTTTTTTGGCTTATTCTTCAGTTATTTCTGCTTTTTCCTCTTATTCTTCTGTTTCTTCTTCTTGTTCTTGCAATTCTTGTTGTTCTTCTTGTAGTTCTATATCTCCTTCTTCTTCTTCTTCATCTGCTTCTTCGGATTCTTCATCAGCTTGTTATTCTATATCAGCTTGTTATTCTGTTATTCTTGTTATTATTTTGTTATTCTTTTTCTTGTTCTTTTGTTCATCTATTTTTTCCTGTTCTTCTAGTAGTTCTACATCTCCTTCTTCTTCATATTCTTCTGCATTTTTGCTTTTTCAATTACTTCTTCTGCTTCCTCTGCTTCTTCCTCAGCTTAATCTACGGTTATTTCTGCTTTTTCGGCTTATTCTTCTGTTATTTCTGCGTTTTTGGCTTATTCTTTTTCTACTTCTTGTTCTTCCTGTTCTTTTAGTTATTCTTGTTCTTCCTGTAGTTCTACATCTCCTTCCTCTTCTTCTTCATCTTCTTCTGTTTCTTCTGCATTTTTTGCTTTTTCAATTACTTCTTATTCTTCTCCTTTTTCTGCTTCTTCCTCAGCTGCCTCTACTGTTATTTGTGCTTTATCGTCTTATTCTTCAGTTTCTAATTCTTGTTATTCTTGTTCTTTTAGTTCTTCTTGTTTTTCTTGTAGTTCTATATCTCCTTCTTCTTCTTTTTCATCTTCTTCTGTTTCTTCTGCATCTTTTGCTTTTTCAATTACTTCTTCTTCTCCGGCTTCTTCCTCAGCTGAATCTTCTGTGATTTCTGCATTTTTGCCTTTTTCTTCTGTTATTTCTGCTGTTTCGTCTTATTCTTCTGTTATTTCTGCTTTTTCGCCTTCTTCTTCTGTTATTTCTGCTTTCTCCTCTTATTCTTCTGTTTCTTCTTGTTCTTCTTGTTCTGCTAGTTCTTCTTGTTCTTCTTGTAGTTCTATATCTCCTTCTTCTTCTCCATCTTTTTCTGTTTCTTCTGAATATTTTCCTGTTTCAATTACTTCTTCTTCTTCTTCTTATTTTCAGCTTATGCTTCTGTACTTTCTGCTCTTTCGGCTTATTCTTCTGTTATTTCTGCTTTTTCGGCTTATTCTTCTGTTTCGACTTTTTGTTCTTTTATTTCTTCTTGTTCTTCTTGTAGTTCTACATCTCCTTCTCCTTCTTCGTCGTCATCTTCTGTTTCTTCTGCATGTTTTTGCATTTTCAATTACTTCTTCTCCTGCTTCTTCCTCAGCTGATTCTTCTGTTATTTCTGCATTTTTGGCTTATTCTTCTATTATTTCTGCTGTTTCGTCTTATTCTCCTGTGATTTCTTCTTTTTCGGCTTTTTCTTCTGTTATTTCTGCTTTTTCCTCTTATTCTTCTGTTTCTACTTCTTGTTCTTTTTGTTCTTTTAGTTCTTCTTGTTCTTCTTGTACTTCTACATCTCTTTGTCAGCTTATTCTTCTATTATTTCTGCTGTTTCGGCTTTCTCTTCTGTTATTTCTTCTTTTTTGCCTTCTTATTCTTTTTCTACTTCTTGTTCTTCCTGTTCTTTTAGTTCTTTTTGTTCTTTGTAGTTCTACATCTCCTTCTTCTTCTTCTTCATCTGCTTCTTCTGCTTCTTCATTAGCTTATTCTGTTATTTCTGCTTTTTCGGCTTATTCTTCTGTTATTTCTGCTTTTTCAGCTTATTCTTCTCTTTCTACTTCTTGTTCTTCTTGTTCTTCTTGTAGTTCTACCTCTCCTTCTCCTTCTTCTCCATCTGCTTCTTCTGCTTCTTCATCAGCTTATTCTGTTATTCTGCTTTTTCAGCTTATTCTTCTGTTATTTCTGCTTTTTCGAATTCTTCTGTTATTTTTGCTTTTTCCTCTTATTCTTCTGTTTCTACTTCTTGTTCTTATTGTTCTTGTAGTTCTTCTTGTTTTAGTAATTCTACATCTCCTTCTTCTTCTTCTTCATCGTCTTCTGCTTCTGCATTTTTGCTTTTTCAAGTTCATCTTCTTCTGCTTCTTTTTCAGCTTAATCTTCTTTTCCTTCTGCTGTTTCGGCTTATTCTTCTCTTATTTCCGCTTTTTCGGCTTATTCTTCTGTTTCTAATTCTAGTTCTTCTTGTTCTTCTAGTTCGTCTTTTTCTTCTTGTATTTCTACATCTCCATCTTCTTCAACTTCTTCTGTTTCTTCTGCATTTTTTGCTTTTTCAATTAATTCTTCTTCTTATGCTGCTTCCTCCACTGTATCTTCTCTTATTTCAGCATTTTTGGCTTATTCTCCTGTTATTTCTGCTGTTTCGTCTTATTCTTCTGTTATTTCTGCGTTTCGGCTTGTGCTTCTGTTATTTCTGCTTTCTCCTATTATTCTTTTTTTCATCTTGTTCTTCTAATTCTCCTTGTTCTTCTTGTAGTTCTACATCTCCTTCTTCTTCTTCTTCACATTCTGTTTCTTCTGCACAATTTGTTTTTTCAATTACTTCTACTTCTTTTGCGTCTTCTGCTTCTTCATCAGCTTATTCTTCTGTTATTTCTGCTCTTTCGGCTTCTTCTGTTATTTTTGCTTTTTCCTCTTATTCTTCTGTTTCTACTTCTTGTTCTCCTTGTTCTTTTAGTTCTTTTGTTCTTCTTGTAGTTCTATATGTTCTTCTTCTTCTTCTTCTTCTGTGACTTCTTCATTTTTGGCTTTTTCAATTACTTGCTCTCATTATGCTTATGCTTCTTCTTCAGCTGATTCTTCTGTTATTTCTGCTGTTTTGGCTTATTCTTCTGATATTTCTTCTTTTTCGGCTTATTCATTTGTTATTTCTGATTTTTCATCTTATTCTTCCTATTCAAATTCTTGCTCTTATTGTTCTTCTCCTTCTTCTTGTTCTTGTAGTTCCACATTTCCTTCTTCTTCATCATCTTCTTCTGTTTCTTCTGTTTTTTTTTTTTTGCTTTTGCAATTACTCCTCTGCTTTTTCTGCTTCTTCCTCAGCTGAATCTTCTGTTATTTCTGGTTTTTCGGCTGATTCTTCTGCTCTTTTTGCTTTTTCCCATTATTCTTCTGTTTCTTCTTGTTCATCTTGTTCTTCTAGTACTTCTTGTTCTTCCTTAGTTCTACATCTCCTTCTTCTACTTCTTCAACTTCTTCTGTTTCTTCTGAATTTTTTGCTCTTTCAAGTACTTCTTCTTCTGCTGCTTCTTTTTCAGCTTATTCTGCTTTTATTTCTGCTTTTTCGACTCATTCTTCTGTTAGTTCTCCTTTCTTGTCTTATTCTTCTGTTTCTACTTCTTGTTTTTCTTGTTCTTTTAGTTCTTCTTGTTCTTCTTGTACTTCTACATCCCCGTCTTCTTCTTCTTCTTCATCTTCTGTTTCTTCTGCATTTTTTGCTTTTTCAAGTCCTTCTTCTTCTGCTTCTTCTGTTTTTTTTCAGCTTATTCTTCTATTATTTCTGCTGTTTCGGCTTCTTCTCTTAGTTTTGCTTTTTCCTCTTATTCTTCCTATTCTACTTCTTGCTATTGATGTTCTTCTAGTTCTTCTTCTAGTTCTATATCTCCTTGTTCTTCTTCTTCATCTTCTCTTTCTTCTGTATTTTTTTACTTTTCAATTACTTGCTCTCATTCTGCTTCATCTGCTTCTTCTTCAGCTGAGTCTTCTGTTATTTTTGCTTTTTCGGCTTATTTTTCTGTTATTTTTGCTTTTTTGGCTTATTCTTCAGTTATTTCTGCTTTTTCCTCTTATTCTTCTGTTTCTTCTTCTTGTTCTTGCAATTCTTGTTGTTCTTCTTGTAGTTCTATATCTCCTTCTTCTTCTTCTTCATCTGCTTCTTCGGATTCTTCATCAGCTTGTTATTCTATATCAGCTTGTTATTCTGTTATTCTTGTTATTATTTTGTTATTCTTTTTCTTGTTCTTTTGTTCATCTATTTTTTCCTGTTCTTCTAGTAGTTCTACATCTCCTTCTTCTTCTTCTTCATCTTCTTCTGTTTCTTCTGCATTTTTTGCTTTTTCAATTACTTCTTATTCTTCTCCTTTTTCTGCTTCTTCCTCAGCTGCCTCTACTGTTATTTGTGCTTTATCGTCTTATTCTTCAGTTTCTAATTCTTGTTATTCTTGTTCTTTTAGTTCTTCTTGTTTTTCTTGTAGTTCTATATCTCCTTCTTCTTCTTTTTCATCTTCTTCTGTTTCTTCTGCATCTTTTGCTTTTTCAATTACTTCTTCTTCTCCGGCTTCTTCCTCAGCTGAATCTTCTGTGATTTCTGCATTTTTGCCTTTTTCTTCTGTTATTTCTGCTGTTTCGTCTTATTCTTCTGTTATTTCTGCTTTTTCGCCTTCTTCTTCTGTTATTTCTGCTTTCTCCTCTTATTCTTCTGTTTCTTCTTGTTCTTCTTGTTCTGCTAGTTCTTCTTGTTCTTCTTGTAGTTCTATATCTCCTTCTTCTTCTCCATCTTTTTCTGTTTCTTCTGAATATTTTCCTGTTTCAATTAATTCTTCTTCTTCTTCTTATTTTCAGCTTATGCTTCTGTACTTTCTGCTCTTTCGGCTTATTCTTCTGTTATTTCTGCTTTTTCGGCTTATTCTTCTGTTTCGACTTTTTGTTCTTTTATTTCTTCTTGTTCTTCTTGTAGTTCTACATCTCCTTCTCCTTCTTCGTCGTCATCTTCTGTTTCTTCTGCATGTTTTTGCATTTTCAATTACTTCTTCTCCTGCTTCTTCCTCAGCTGATTCTTCTGTTATTTCTGCATTTTTGGCTTATTCTTCTATTATTTCTGCTGTTTCGTCTTATTCTCCTGTGATTTCTTCTTTTTCGGCTTTTTCTTCTGTTATTTCTGCTTTTTCCTCTTATTCTTCTGTTTCTACTTCTTGTTCTTTTTGTTCTTTTTGTTCTTTTAGTTCTTCTTGTTCTTCTACATCTCTTTGTCAGCTTATTCTTCTATTATTTCTGCTGTTTCGGCTTTCTCTTCTGTTATTTCTGCTTTTTTGCCTTCTTATTCTTTTTCTACTTCTTGTTCTTCCTGTTCTTTTAGTTCTTTTTGTTCTTTGTAGTTCTACATCTCCTTCTTCTTCTTCTTCATCTGCTTCTTCTGCTTCTTCATTAGCTTATTCTGTTATTTCTGCTTTTTCGGCTTATTCTTCTGTTATTTCTGCTTTTTCAGCTTATTCTTCTCTTTCTACTTCTTGTTCTTCTTGTTCTTCTTGTAGTTCTACCTCTCCTTCTCCTTCTTCTCCATCTGCTTCTTCTGCTTCCTCATCAGCTTATTCTGTTATTCTGCTTTTTCAGCTTATTCTTCTGTTATTTCTGCTTTTTCGAATTCTTCTGTTATTTTTGCTTTTTTCTCTTATTCTTCTGTTTCTACTTCTTGTTCTTATTGTTCTTGTAGTTCTTCTTGTTTTAGTAATTCTACATCTCCTTCTTCTTCTTCTTCATGTTCTTCTGCTTCTGCATTTTTGCTTTTTCAAGTTCATCTTCTTCTGCTTCTTTTTCAGCTTAATCTTCTTTTCCTTCTGCTGTTTCGGCTTATTCTTCTCTTATTTCCGCTTTTTAGGCTTATTTTTCTGTTTCTAATTCTAGTTCTTCTTGTTCTTCTAGTTCGTCTTTTTCTTCTTGTATTTCTACATCTCCATCTTCTTCTTCAACTTCTTCTGTTTCTTCTGCATTTTTTGCTTTTTCAATTAATTCTTCTTCTTATGCTGCTTCCTCCACTGTATCTTCTCTTATTTCAGCATTTTTGGCTGATTCTTCTGTTATTTCTGCTGTTTCGTCTTATTCTTCTGTTATTTCTGCTTTTCGGCTTGTGCTTCTGTTATTTCTGCTTTCTCCTATTATTCTTTTTTTCATCTTGTTCTTCTAATTCTCCTTGTTCTTCTTGTAGTTCTACATCTCCTTCTTCTTCTTCTTCACATTCTGTTTCTTCTGCACAATTTGTTTTTTCAATTACTTCTACTTCTTTTGCGTCTTCTGCTTCTTCATCAGCTTATTCTTCTGTTATTTCTGCTGTTTCGGATTCTTCTGTTACTTTTGCTTTTTCCTCTTATTCTTCTGTTTCTACTTCTTGTTCTCCTTGTTCTTTTAGTTCTTTTGTTCTTCTTGTAGTTCTATATGTTCTTCTTCTTCTTCATCTTCTGTGACTTCTTCATTTTTGGCTTTTTCAATTACTTCCTCTTATTATGCTTATGCTTCTTCTTCAGCTGATTCTTCTGTTATTTCTGCTGTTTTGGCTTATTCTTCTGATATTTCTTCTTTTTCGGCTTATTCATTTGTTATTTCTGATTTTTCATCTTATTCTTCCTATTCTAATTCTTGCTCTTATTGTTCTTCTCCTTCTTCTTGTTCTTGTAGTTCCACATTTCCTTCTTCTTCATCATCTTCTTCTGTTTCTTCTGTTTTTTTTTTTTTGCTTTTGCAATTACTCCTCTGCTTTTTCTGCTTCTTCCTCAGCTGAATCGTCTGTTATTTCTGGTTTTTCGGCTGATTCTTCTGTTCTTTTTGCTTTTTCCCATTATTCTTCTGTTTCTTCTTGTTCATCTTGTTCTTCTAGTACTTCTTGTTCTTCCTTAGTTCTACATCTCCTTCTTCTACTTCTTCAACTTCTTCTGTTTCTTCTGAATTTTTTGCTCTTTCAAGTACTTCTTCTGCTGCTGCTTCTTTTTCAGCTTATTCTGCTTTTATTTCTGCTTTTTCGACTCATTCTTCTGTTATTTCTCCTTTCTTGTCTTATTCTTCTGTTTCTACTTCTTGTTTTTCTTGTTCTTTTAGTTCTTCTTGTTCTTCTTGTACTTCTACATCCCCGTCTTCTTCTTCTTCATCTTCTGTTTCTTCTGCATTTTTTGCTTTTTCAAGTCCTTCTTCTTCTGCTTCTTCTGTTTCTTTTTCTGCTTATTCTTCTATTATTTCTGCTGTTTCGGATTCTTCTCTTATTTTTTTCTTTTTCCTCTTATTCTTCCTATTCTACTTCTTGCTATTGATGTTCTTCTAGTTCTTCTTGTAGTTCTATATCTCCTTGTTCTTCTTCTTCATCTTCTGTTTCTTCTGTATTTTTTTATTTTTCAATTACTTGCTCTCATTCTGCTTCATCTGCTTCTTCTTCAGCTGAGTCTTCTGTTATTTTTGCTTTTTCGGCTTATTCTTCTGTTATTTTTGCTTTTTTGGCTTATTCTTCAGTTATTTCTGCTTTGTCCTCTTATTCTTCTGTTTCTTCTTCTTGTTCTTGCAATTCTTGTTGTTCTTCTTGTAGTTCTATATCTCCTTCTTCTTCTTCTTCATCTGCTTCTTCGGATTCTTCATCAGCTTGTTATTCTATATCAGCTTGTTATTCTGTTATTCTTGTTATTATTTTGTTATTCTTTTTCTTGTTCTTTTGTTCATCTATTTTTTCCTGTTCTTCTAGTAGTTCTACATCTCCTTCTTCTTCATATTCTTCTGCATTTTTGCTTTTTCAATTACTTCTTCTGCTTCCTCTGCTTCTTCCTCAGCTTAATCTACGGTTATTTCTGCTTTTTCGGCTTATTCTTCTGTTATTTCTGCGTTTTTGGCTTATTCTTTTTCTACTTCTTGTTCTTCCTGTTCTTTTAGTTATTCTTGTTCTTCCTGTAGTTCTACATCTCCTTCTTCTTCTTCTTCATCTTCTTCTGTTTCTTCTGCATTTTTTGCTTTTTCAATTACTTCTTATTCTTCTCCTTTTTCTGCTTCTTCCTCAGCTGCCTCTACTGTTATTTGTGCTTTATCGTCTTATTCTTCAGTTTCTAATTCTTGTTATTCTTGTTCTTTTAGTTCTTCTTGTTTTTCTTGTAGTTCTATATCTCCTTCTTCTTTTTCATCTTCTTCTGTTTCTTCTGCATCTTTTGCTTTTTCAATTACTTCTTCTTCTCCGGCTTCTTCCTCAGCTGAATCTTCTGTGATTTCTGCATTTTTGCCTTTTTCTTCTGTTATTTCTGCTGTTTCGTCTTATTCTTCTGTTATTTCTGCTTTTTCGCCTTCTTCTTCTGTTATTTCTGCTTTCTCCTCTTATTCTTCTGTTTCTTCTTGTTCTTCTTGTTCTGCTAGTTCTTCTTGTTCTTCTTGTAGTTCTATATCTCCTTCTTCTTCTCCATCTTTTTCTGTTTCTTCTGAATATTTTCCTGTTTCAATTACTTCTTCTTCTTCTTCTTATTTTCAGCTTATGCTTCTGTACTTTCTGCTCTTTCGGCTTATTCTTCTGTTATTTCTGCTTTTTCGGCTTATTCTTCTGTTTCGACTTTTTGTTCTTTTATTTCTTCTTGTTCTTCTTGTAGTTCTACATCTCCTTCTCCTTCTTCGTCGTCATCTTCTGTTTCTTCTGCATGTTTTTGCATTTTCAATTACTTCTTCTCCTGCTTCTTCCTCAGCTGATTCTTCTGTTATTTCTGCATTTTTGGCTTATTCTTCTATTATTTCTGCTGTTTCGTCTTATTCTCCTGTGATTTCTTCTTTTTCGGCTTTTTCTTCTGTTATTTCTGCTTTTTCCTCTTATTCTTCTGTTTCAACTTCTTGTTCTTTTTGTTCTTTTTGTTCTTTTAGTTCTTCTTGTTCTTCTACATCTCTTTGTCAGCTTATTCTTCTATTATTTCTGCTGTTTCGGCTTTCTCTTCTGTTATTTCTGCTTTTTTGCCTTCTTATTCTTTTTCTACTTCTTGTTCTTCCTGTTCTTTTAGTTCTTTTTGTTCTTTGTAGTTCTACATCTCCTTCTTCTTCTTCTTCATCTGCTTCTTCTGCTTCTTCATTAGCTTATTCTGTTATTTCTGCTTTTTCGGCTTATTCTTCTGTTATTTCTGCTTTTTCAGCTTATTCTTCTCTTTCTACTTCTTGTTCTTCTTGTTCTTCTTGTAGTTCTACCTCTCCTTCTCCTTCTTCTCCATCTGCTTCTTCTGCTTCTTCATCAGCTTATTCTGTTATTCTGCTTTTCCAGCTTATTCTTCTGTTATTTCTGCTTTTTCGAATTCTTCTGTTATTTTTGCTTTTTTCTCTTATTCTTCTGTTTCTACTTCTTGTTCTTATTGTTCTTGTAGTTCTTCTTGTTTTAGTAATTCTACATCTCCTTCTTCTTCTTCTTCATGTTCTTCTGCTTCTGCATTTTTGCTTTTTCAAGTTCATCTTCTTCTGCTTCTTTTTCAGCTTAATCTTCTTTTCCTTCTGCTGTTTCGGCTTATTCTTCTCTTATTTCCGCTTTTTAGGCTTATTTTTCTGTTTCTAATTCTAGTTCTTCTTGTTCTTCTAGTTCGTCTTTTTCTTCTTGTATTTCTACATCTCCATCTTCTTCTTCAACTTCTTCTGTTTCTTCTGCATTTTTTGCTTTTTCAATTAATTCTTCTTCTTATGCTGCTTCCTCCACTGTATCTTCTCTTATTTCAGCATTTTTGGCTGATTCTGCTGTTATTTCTGCTGTTTCGTCTTATTCTTCTGTTATTTCTGCTTTTCGGCTTGTGCTTCTGTTATTTCTGCTTTCTCCTATTATTCTTTTTTTCATCTTGTTCTTCTAATTCTCCTTGTTCTTCTTGTAGTTCTACATCTCCTTCTTCTTCTTCTTCACATTCTGTTTCTTCTGCACAATTTGTTTTTTCAATTACTTCTACTTCTTTTGCGTCTTCTGCTTCTTCATCAGCTTATTCTTCTGTTATTTCTGCTCTTTCGGCTTCTTCTGTTATTTTTGCTTTTTCCTCTTATTCTTCTGTTTCTACTTCTTGTTCTCCTTGTTCTTTTAGTTCTTTTGTTCTTCTTGTAGTTCTATATGTTCTTCTTCTTCTTCATCTTCTGTGACTTCTTCATTTTTGGCTTTTTCAATTACTTCCTCTTATTATGCTTATGCTTCTTCTTCAGCTGATTCTTCTGTTATTTCTGCTGTTTTGGCTTATTCTTCTGATATTTCTTCTTTTTTGGCTTATTCATTTGTTATTTCTGATTTTTCATCTTATTCTTCCTATTCTAATTCTTGCTCTTATTGTTCTTCTCCTTCTTCTTGTTCTTGTAGTTCCACATTTCCTTCTTCTTCATCATCTTCTTCTGTTTCTTCTGTTTTTTTTTTTTTGGCTTTTGCAATTACTCCTCTGCTTTTTCTGCTTCTTCCTCAGCTGAATCGTCTGTTATTTCTGGTTTTTCGGCTGATTCTTCTGTTCTTTTTGCTTTTTCCCATTATTCTTCTGTTTCTTCTTGTTCATCTTGTTCTTCTAGTACTTCTTGTTCTTCCTTAGTTCTACATCTCCTTCTTCTACTTCTTCAACTTCTTCTGTTTCTTCTGAATTTTTTGCTCTTTCAAGTACTTCTTCTGCTGCTGCTTCTTTTTCAGCTTATTCTGCTTTTATTTCTGCTTTTTCGACTCATTCTTCTGTTATTTCTCCTTTCTTGTCTTATTCTTCTGTTTCTACTTCTTGTTTTTCTTGTTCTTTTAGTTCTTCTTGTTCTTCTTGTACTTCTACATCCCCGTCTTCTTCTTCTTCATCTTCTGTTTCTTCTGCATTTTTTGCTTTTTCAAGTCCTTCTTCTTCTGCTTCTTCTGTTTCTTTTTCTGCTTATTCTTCTATTATTTCTGCTGTTTCGGATTCTTCTCTTATTTTTTTCTTTTTCCTCTTATTCTTCCTATTCTACTTCTTGCTATTGATGTTCTTCTAGTTCTTCTTGTAGTTCTATATCTCCTTGTTCTTCTTCTTCATCTTCTGTTTCTTCTGTATTTTTTTATTTTTCAATTACTTGCTCTCATTCTGCTTCATCTGCTTCTTCTTCAGCTGAGTCTTCTGTTATTTTTGCTTTTTCGGCTTATTCTTCTGTTATTTTTGCTTTTTTGGCTTATTCTTCAGTTATTTCTGCTTTGTCCTCTTATTCTTCTGTTTCTTCTTCTTGTTCTTGCAATTCTTGTTGTTCTTCTTGTAGTTCTATATCTCCTTCTTCTTCTTCTTCATCTGCCTCTTCGGATTCTTCATCAGCTTGTTATTCTATATCAGCTTGTTATTCTGTTATTCTTGTTATTATTTTGTTATTCTTTTTCTTGTTCTTTTGTTCATCTATTTTTTCCTGTTCTTCTAGTAGTTCTACATCTCCTTCTTCTTCATATTCTTCTGCATTTTTGCTTTTTCAATTACTTCTTCTGCTTCCTCTGCTTCTTCCTCAGCTTAATCTACGGTTATTTCTGCTTTTTCGGCTTATTCTTCTGTTATTTCTGCGTTTTTGGCTTATTCTTTTTCTACTTCTTGTTCTTCCTGTTCTTTTAGTTATTCTTGTTCTTCCTGTAGTTCTACATCTCCTTCTTCTTCTTCTTCATCTTCTTCTGTTTCTTCTGCATTTTTTGCTTTTTCAATTACTTCTTATTCTTCTCCTTTTTCTGCTTCTTCCTCAGCTGCCTCTACTGTTATTTGTGCTTTATCGTCTTATTCTTCAGTTTCTAATTCTTGTTATTCTTGTTCTTTTAGTTCTTCTTGTTTTTCTTGTAGTTCTATATCTCCTTCTTCTTCTTTTTCATCTTCTTCTGTTTCTTCTGCATCTTTTGCTTTTTCAATTACTTCTTCTTCTCCGGCTTCTTCCTCAGCTGAATCTTCTGTGATTTCTGCATTTTTGCCTTTTTCTTCTGTTATTTCTGCTGTTTCGTCTTATTCTTCTGTTATTTCTGCTTTTTCGGCTTCTTCTTCTGTTATTTCTGCTTTCTCCTCTTATTCTTCTGTTTCTTCTTGTTCTTCTTGTTCTGCTAGTTCTTCTTGTTCTTCTTGTAGTTCTATATCTCCTTCTTCTTCTCCATCTTTTTCTGTTTCTTCTGAATATTTTCCTGTTTCAATTACTTCTTCTTCTTCTTCTGATTTTCAGCTTATGCTTCTGTACTTTCTGCTCTTTCGGCTTATTCTTCTGTTATTTCTGCTTTTTCGGCTTATTCTTCTGTTTCGACTTTTTGTTCTTTTATTTCTTCTTGTTCTTCTTGTAGTTCTACATCTCCTTCTCCTTCTTCGTCGTCATCTTCTGTTTCTTCTGCATTTTTTTGCATTTTCAATTACTTCTTCTCCTGCTTCTTCCTCAGCTGATTCTTCTGTTATTTCTGCATTTTTGGCTTATTCTTCTATTATTTCTGCTGTTTCGTCTTATTCTCCTGTGATTTCTTCTTTTTCGGCTTTTTCTTCTGTTATTTCTGCTTTTTCCTCTTATTCTTCTGTTTCTACTTCTTGTTCTTTTTGTTCTTTTTGTTCTTTTAGTTCTTCTTGTTCTTCTACATCTCTTTGTCAGCTTATTCTTCTATTATTTCTGCTGTTTCGGCTTTCTCTTCTGTTATTTCTGCTTTTTTGCCTTCTTATTCTTTTTCTACTTCTTGTTCTTCCTGTTCTTTTAGTTCTTTTTGTTCTTTGTAGTTCTACATCTCCTTCTTCTTCTTCTTCATCTGCTTCTTCTGCTTCTTCATTAGCTTATTCTGTTATTTCTGCTTTTTCGGCTTATTCTTCTGTTATTTCTGCTTTTTCAGCTTATTCTTCTCTTTCTACTTCTTGTTCTTCTTGTTCTTCTTGTAGTTCTACCTCTCCTTCTCCTTCTTCTCCATCTGCTTCTTCTGCTTCTTCATCAGCTTATTCTGTTATTCTGCTTTTTCAGCTTATTCTTCTGTTATTTCTGCTTTTTCGAATTCTTCTGTTATTTTTGCTTTTTTCTCTTATTCTTCTGTTTCTACTTCTTGTTCTTATTGTTCTTGTAGTTCTTCTTGTTTTAGTAATTCTACATCTCCTTCTTCTTCTTCTTCATGTTCTTCTGCTTCTGCATTTTTGCTTTTTCAAGTTCATCTTCTTCTGCTTCTTTTTCAGCTTAATCTTCTTTTCCTTCTGCTGTTTCGGCTTATTCTTCTCTTATTTCCGCTTTTTAGGCTTATTTTTCTGTTTCTAATTCTAGTTCTTCTTGTTCTTCTAGTTCGTCTTTTTCTTCTTGTATTTCTACATCTCCATCTTCTTCTTCAACTTCTTCTGTTTCTTCTGCATTTTTTGCTTTTTCAATTAATTCTTCTTCTTATGCTGCTTCCTCCACTGTATCTTCTCTTATTTCAGCATTTTTGGCTTATTCTTCTGTTATTTCTGCTGTTTCGTCTTATTCTTCTGTTATTTCTGCTTTTCGGCTTGTGCTTCTGTTATTTCTGCTTTCTCCTATTATTCTTTTTTTCATCTTGTTCTTCTAATTCTCCTTGTTCTTCTTGTAGTTCTACATCTCCTTCTTCTTCTTCTTCACATTCTGTTTCTTCTGCACAATTTGTTTTTTCAATTACTTCTACTTCTTTTGCGTCTTCTGCTTCTTCATCAGCTTATTCTTCTGTTATTTCTGCTCTTTCGGCTTCTTCTGTTATTTTTGCTTTTTCCTCTTATTCTTCTGTTTCTACTTCTTGTTCTCCTTGTTCTTTTAGTTCTTTTGTTCTTCTTGTAGTTCTATATGTTCTTCTTCTTCTTCATCTTCTGTGACTTCTTCATTTTTGGCTTTTTCAATTACTTGCTCTTATTATGCTTATGCTTCTTCTTCAGCTGATTCTTCTGTTATTTCTGCTGTTTTGGCTTATTCTTCTGATATTTCTTCTTTTTCGGCTTATTCATTTGTTATTTCTGATTTTTCATCTTATTCTTCCTATTCTAATTCTTGCTCTTATTGTTCTTCTCCTTCTTCTTGTTCTTGTAGTTCCACATTTCCTTCTTCTTCATCATCTTCTTCTGTTTCTTCTGTTTTTTTTTTTTGGCTTTTGCAATTACTCCTCTGCTTTTTCTGCTTCTTCCTCAGCTGAATCGTCTGTTATTTCTGGTTTTTCGGCTGATTCTTCTGTTCTTTTTGCTTTTTCCCATTATTCTTCTGTTTCTTCTTGTTCATCTTGTTCTTCTAGTACTTCTTGTTCTTCCTTAGTTCTACATCTCCTTCTTCTACTTCTTCAACTTCTTCTGTTTCTTCTGAATTTTTTGCTCTTTCAAGTACTTCTTCTGCTGCTGCTTCTTTTTCAGCTTATTCTGCTTTTATTTCTGCTTTTTCGACTCATTCTTCTGTTATTTCTCCTTTCTTGTCTTATTCTTCTGTTTCTACTTCTTGTTTTTCTTGTTCTTTTAGTTCTTCTTGTTCTTCTTGTACTTCTACATCCCCGTCTTCTTCTTCTTCATCTTCTGTTTCTTCTGCATTTTTTGCTTTTTCAAGTCCTTCTTCTTCTGCTTCTTCTGTTTCTTTTTCTGCTTATTCTTCTATTATTTCTGCTGTTTCGGATTCTTCTCTTATTTTTTTCTTTTTCCTCTTATTCTTCCTATTCTACTTCTTGCTATTGATGTTCTTCTAGTTCTTCTTGTAGTTCTATATCTCCTTGTTCTTCTTCTTCATCTTCTGTTTCTTCTGTATTTTTTTATTTTTCAATTACTTGCTCTCATTCTGCTTCATCTGCTTCTTCTTCAGCTGAGTCTTCTGTTATTTTTGCTTTTTCGGCTTATTCTTCTGTTATTTTTGCTTTTTTGGCTTATTCTTCAGTTATTTCTGCTTTGTCCTCTTATTCTTCTGTTTCTTCTTCTTGTTCTTGCAATTCTTGTTGTTCTTCTTGTAGTTCTATATCTCCTTCTTCTTCTTCTTCATCTGCCTCTTCGGATTCTTCATCAGCTTGTTATTCTATATCAGCTTGTTATTCTGTTATTCTTGTTATTATTTTGTTATTCTTTTTCTTGTTCTTTTGTTCATCTATTTTTTCCTGTTCTTCTAGTAGTTCTACATCTCCTTCTTCTTCATATTCTTCTGCATTTTTGCTTTTTCAATTACTTCTTCTGCTTCCTCTGCTTCTTCCTCAGCTTAATCTACGGTTATTTCTGCTTTTTCGGCTTATTCTTCTGTTATTTCTGCGTTTTTGGCTTATTCTTTTTCTACTTCTTGTTCTTCCTGTTCTTTTAGTTATTCTTGTTCTTCCTGTAGTTCTACATCTCCTTCTTCTTCTTCTTCATCTTCTTCTGTTTCTTCTGCATTTTTTGCTTTTTCAATTACTTCTTATTCTTCTCCTTTTTCTGCTTCTTCCTCAGCTGCCTCTACTGTTATTTGTGCTTTATCGTCTTATTCTTCAGTTTCTAATTCTTGTTATTCTTGTTCTTTTAGTTCTTCTTGTTTTTCTTGTAGTTCTATATCTCCTTCTTCTTCTTTTTCATCTTCTTCTGTTTCTTCTGCATCTTTTGCTTTTTCAATTACTTCTTCTTCTCCGGCTTCTTCCTCAGCTGAATCTTCTGTGATTTCTGCATTTTTGCCTTTTTCTTCTGTTATTTCTGCTGTTTCGTCTTATTCTTCTGTTATTTCTGCTTTTTCGGCTTCTTCTTCTGTTATTTCTGCTTTCTCCTCTTATTCTTCTGTTTCTTCTTGTTCTTCTTGTTCTGCTAGTTCTTCTTGTTCTTCTTGTAGTTCTATATCTCCTTCTTCTTCTCCATCTTTTTCTGTTTCTTCTGAATATTTTCCTGTTTCAATTACTTCTTCTTCTTCTTCTGATTTTCAGCTTATGCTTCTGTACTTTCTGCTCTTTCGGCTTATTCTTCTGTTATTTCTGCTTTTTCGGCTTATTCTTCTGTTTCGACTTTTTGTTCTTTTATTTCTTCTTGTTCTTCTTGTAGTTCTACATCTCCTTCTCCTTCTTCGTCGTCATCTTCTGTTTCTTCTGCATATTTTTGCATTTTCAATTACTTCTTCTCCTGCTTCTTCCTCAGCTGATTCTTCTGTTATTTCTGCATTTTTGGCTTATTCTTCTATTATTTCTGCTGTTTCGTCTTATTCTCCTGTGATTTCTTCTTTTTCGGCTTTTTCTTCTGTTATTTCTGCTTTTTCCTCTTATTCTTCTGTTTCTACTTCTTGTTCTTTTTGTTCTTTTTGTTCTTTTAGTTCTTCTTGTTCTTCTACATCTCTTTGTCAGCTTATTCTTCTATTATTTCTGCTGTTTCGGCTTTCTCTTCTGTTATTTCTGCTTTTTTGCCTTCTTATTCTTTTTCTACTTCTTGTTCTTCCTGTTCTTTTAGTTCTTTTTGTTCTTTGTAGTTCTACATCTCCTTCTTCTTCTTCTTCATCTGCTTCTTCTGCTTCTTCATTAGCTTATTCTGTTATTTCTGCTTTTTCGGCTTATTCTTCTGTTATTTCTGCTTTTTCAGCTTATTCTTCTCTTTCTACTTCTTGTTCTTCTTGTTCTTCTTGTAGTTCTACCTCTCCTTCTCCTTCTTCTCCATCTGCTTCTTCTGCTTCTTCATCAGCTTATTCTGTTATTCTGCTTTTCCAGCTTATTCTTCTGTTATTTCTGCTTTTTCGAATTCTTCTGTTATTTTTGCTTTTTTCTCTTATTCTTCTGTTTCTACTTCTTGTTCTTATTGTTCTTGTAGTTCTTCTTGTTTTAGTAATTCTACATCTCCTTCTTCTTCTTCTTCATGTTCTTCTGCTTCTGCATTTTTGCTTTTTCAAGTTCATCTTCTTCTGCTTCTTTTTCAGCTTAATCTTCTTTTCCTTCTGCTGTTTCGGCTTATTCTTCTCTTATTTCCGCTTTTTAGGCTTATTTTTCTGTTTCTAATTCTAGTTCTTCTTGTTCTTCTAGTTCGTCTTTTTCTTCTTGTATTTCTACATCTCCATCTTCTTCTTCAACTTCTTCTGTTTCTTCTGCATTTTTTGCTTTTTCAATTAATTCTTCTTCTTATGCTGCTTCCTCCACTGTATCTTCTCTTATTTCAGCATTTTTGGCTTATTCTTCTGTTATTTCTGCTGTTTCGTCTTATTCTTCTGTTATTTCTGCTTTTCGGCTTGTGCTTCTGTTATTTCTGCTTTGTCCTATTATTCTTTTTTTCATCTTGTTCTTCTAATTCTCCTTGTTCTTCTTGTAGTTCTACATCTCCTTCTTCTTCTTCTTCACATTCTGTTTCTTCTGCACAATTTGTTTTTTCAATTACTTCTACTTCTTTTGCGTCTTCTGCTTCTTCATCAGCTTATTCTTCTGTTATTTCTGCTGTTTCGGATTCTTCTGTTATTTTTGCTTTTTCCTCTTATTCTTCTGTTTCTACTTCTTGTTCTCCTTGTTCTTTTAGTTCTTTTGTTCTTCTTGTAGTTCTATATGTTCTTCTTCTTCTTCATCTTCTGTGACTTCTTCATTTTTGGCTTTTTCAATTACTTCCTCTTATTATGCTTATGCTTCTTCTTCAGCTGATTCTTCTGTTATTTCTGCTGTTTTGGCTTATTCTTCTGATATTTCTTCTTTTTCGGCTTATTCATTTGTTATTTCTGATTTTTCATCTTATTCTTCCTATTCTAATTCTTGCTCTTATTGTTCTTCTCCTTCTTCTTGTTCTTGTAGTTCCACATTTCCTTCTTCTTCATCATCTTCTTCTGTTTCTTCTGTTTTTTTTTTTTTGCTTTTGCAATTACTCCTCTGCTTTTTCTGCTTCTTCCTCAGCTGAATCGTCTGTTATTTCTGGTTTTTCGGCTGATTCTTCTGTTCTTTTTGCTTTTTCCCATTATTCTTCTGTTTCTTCTTGTTCATCTTGTTCTTCTAGTACTTCTTGTTCTTCCTTAGTTCTACATCTCCTTCTTCTACTTCTTCAACTTCTTCTGTTTCTTCTGAATTTTTTGCTCTTTCAAGTACTTCTTCTGCTGCTGCTTCTTTTTCAGCTTATTCTGCTTTTATTTCTGCTTTTTCGACTCATTCTTCTGTTATTTCTCCTTTCTTGTCTTATTCTTCTGTTTCTACTTCTTGTTTTTCTTGTTCTTTTAGTTCTTCTTGTTCTTCTTGTACTTCTACATCCCCGTCTTCTTCTTCTTCATCTTCTGTTTCTTCTGCATTTTTTGCTTTTTCAAGTCCTTCTTCTTCTGCTTCTTCTGTTTCTTTTTCTGCTTATTCTTCTATTATTTCTGCTGTTTCGGATTCTTCTCTTATTTTTTTCTTTTTCCTCTTATTCTTCCTATTCTACTTCTTGCTATTGATGTTCTTCTAGTTCTTCTTGTAGTTCTATATCTCCTTGTTCTTCTTCTTCATCTTCTGTTTCTTCTGTATTTTTTTATTTTTCAATTACTTGCTCTCATTCTGCTTCATCTGCTTCTTCTTCAGCTGAGTCTTCTGTTATTTTTGCTTTTTCGGCTTATTCTTCTGTTATTTTTGCTTTTTTGGCTTATTCTTCAGTTATTTCTGCTTTGTCCTCTTATTCTTCTGTTTCTTCTTCTTGTTCTTGCAATTCTTGTTGTTCTTCTTGTAGTTCTATATCTCCTTCTTCTTCTTCTTCATCTGCCTCTTCGGATTCTTCATCAGCTTGTTATTCTATATCAGCTTGTTATTCTGTTATTCTTGTTATTATTTTGTTATTCTTTTTCTTGTTCTTTTGTTCATCTATTTTTTCCTGTTCTTCTAGTAGTTCTACATCTCCTTCTTCTTCATATTCTTCTGCATTTTTGCTTTTTCAATTACTTCTTCTGCTTCCTCTGCTTCTTCCTCAGCTTAATCTACGGTTATTTCTGCTTTTTCGGCTTATTCTTCTGTTATTTCTGCGTTTTTGGCTTATTCTTTTTCTACTTCTTGTTCTTCCTGTTCTTTTAGTTATTCTTGTTCTTCCTGTAGTTCTACATCTCCTTCTTCTTCTTCTTCATCTTCTTCTGTTTCTTCTGCATTTTTTGCTTTTTCAATTACTTCTTATTCTTCTCCTTTTTCTGCTTCTTCCTCAGCTGCCTCTACTGTTATTTGTGCTTTATCGTCTTATTCTTCAGTTTCTAATTCTTGTTATTCTTGTTCTTTTAGTTCTTCTTGTTTTTCTTGTAGTTCTATATCTCCTTCTTCTTCTTTTTCATCTTCTTCTGTTTCTTCTGCATCTTTTGCTTTTTCAATTACTTCTTCTTCTCCGGCTTCTTCCTCAGCTGAATCTTCTGTGATTTCTGCATTTTTGCCTTTTTCTTCTGTTATTTCTGCTGTTTCGTCTTATTCTTCTGTTATTTCTGCTTTTTCAGCTTCTTCTTCTGTTATTTCTGCTTTCTCCTCTTATTCTTCTGTTTCTTCTTGTTCTTCTTGTTCTGCTAGTTCTTCTTGTTCTTCTTGTAGTTCTATATCTCCTTCTTCTTCTCCATCTTTTTCTGTTTCTTCTGAATATTTTCCTGTTTCAATTACTTCTTCTTCTTCTTCTGATTTTCAGCTTATGCTTCTGTACTTTCTGCTCTTTCGGCTTATTCTTCTGTTATTTCTGCTTTTTCGGCTTATTCTTCTGTTTCGACTTTTTGTTCTTTTATTTCTTCTTGTTCTTCTTGTAGTTCTACATCTCCTTCTCCTTCTTCGTCGTCATCTTCTGTTTCTTCTGCATATTTTTGCATTTTCAATTACTTCTTCTCCTGCTTCTTCCTCAGCTGATTCTTCTGTTATTTCTGCATTTTTGGCTTATTCTTCTATTATTTCTGCTGTTTCGTCTTATTCTCCTGTGATTTCTTCTTTTTCGGCTTTTTCTTCTGTTATTTCTGCTTTTTCCTCTTATTCTTCTGTTTCTACTTCTTGTTCTTTTTGTTCTTTTTGTTCTTTTAGTTCTTCTTGTTCTTCTACATCTCTTTGTCAGCTTATTCTTCTATTATTTCTGCTGTTTCGGCTTTCTCTTCTGTTATTTCTGCTTTTTTGCCTTCTTATTCTTTTTCTACTTCTTGTTCTTCCTGTTCTTTTAGTTCTTTTTGTTCTTTGTAGTTCTACATCTCCTTCTTCTTCTTCTTCATCTGCTTCTTCTGCTTCTTCATTAGCTTATTCTGTTATTTCTGCTTTTTCGGCTTATTCTTCTGTTATTTCTGCTTTTTCAGCTTATTCTTCTCTTTCTACTTCTTGTTCTTCTTGTTCTTCTTGTAGTTCTACCTCTCCTTCTCCTTCTTCTCCATCTGCTTCTTCTGCTTCTTCATCAGCTTATTCTGTTATTCTGCTTTTCCAGCTTATTCTTCTGTTATTTCTGCTTTTTCGAATTCTTCTGTTATTTTTGCTTTTTTCTCTTATTCTTCTGTTTCTACTTCTTGTTCTTATTGTTCTTGTAGTTCTTCTTGTTTTAGTAATTCTACATCTCCTTCTTCTTCTTCTTCATGTTCTTCTGCTTCTGCATTTTTGCTTTTTCAAGTTCATCTTCTTCTGCTTCTTTTTCAGCTTAATCTTCTTTTCCTTCTGCTGTTTCGGCTTATTCTTCTCTTATTTCCGCTTTTTAGGCTTATTTTTCTGTTTCTAATTCTAGTTCTTCTTGTTCTTCTAGTTCGTCTTTTTCTTCTTGTATTTCTACATCTCCATCTTCTTCTTCAACTTCTTCTGTTTCTTCTGCATTTTTTGCTTTTTCAATTAATTCTTCTTCTTATGCTGCTTCCTCCACTGTATCTTCTCTTATTTCAGCATTTTTGGCTTATTCTTCTGTTATTTCTGCTGTTTCGTCTTATTCTTCTGTTATTTCTGCTTTTCGGCTTGTGCTTCTGTTATTTCTGCTTTCTCCTATTATTCTTTTTTTCATCTTGTTCTTCTAATTCTCCTTGTTCTTCTTGTAGTTCTACATCTCCTTCTTCTTCTTCTTCACATTCTGTTTCTTCTGCACAATTTGTTTTTTCAATTACTTCTACTTCTTTTGCGTCTTCTGCTTCTTCATCAGCTTATTCTTCTGTTATTTCTGCTGTTTCGGATTCTTCTGTTATTTTTGCTTTTTCCTCTTATTCTTCTGTTTCTACTTCTTGTTCTCCTTGTTCTTTTAGTTCTTTTGTTCTTCTTGTAGTTCTATATGTTCTTCTTCTTCTTCATCTTCTGTGACTTCTTCATTTTTGGCTTTTTCAATTACTTCCTCTTATTATGCTTATGCTTCTTCTTCAGCTGATTCTTCTGTTATTTCTGCTGTTTTGGCTTATTCTTCTGATATTTCTTCTTTTTCGGCTTATTCATTTGTTATTTCTGATTTTTCATCTTATTCTTCCTATTCTAATTCTTGCTCTTATTGTTCTTCTCCTTCTTCTTGTTCTTGTAGTTCCACATTTCCTTCTTCTTCATCATCTTCTTCTGTTTCTTCTGTTTTTTTTTTTTGCTTTTGCAATTACTCCTCTGCTTTTTCTGCTTCTTCCTCAGCTGAATCTTCTGTTATTTCTGGTTTTTCGGCTGATTCTTCTGCTCTTTTTGCTTTTTCCCATTATTCTTCTGTTTCTTCTTGTTCATCTTGTTCTTCTAGTACTTCTTGTTCTTCCTTAGTTCTACATCTCCTTCTTCTACTTCTTCAACTTCTTCTGTTTCTTCTGAATTTTTTGCTCTTTCAAGTACTTCTTCTGCTGCTGCTTCTTTTTCAGCTTATTCTGCTTTTATTTCTGCTTTTTGGACTCATTCTTCTGTTATTTTTCCTTTCTTGTCTTATTCTTCTGTTTCTACTTCTTGTTTTTCTTGTTCTTTTAGTTCTTCTTGTTCTTCTTGTACTTCTACATCCCCGTCTTCTTCTTCTTCATCTTCTGTTTCTTCTGCATTTTTTGCTTTTTCAAGTCCTTCTTCTTCTGCTTCTTCTGTTTCTTTTTCAGCTTATTCTTCTATTATTTCTGCTGTTTCGGCTTCTTCTCTTAGTTTTGCTTTTTCCTCTTATTCTTCCTATTCTACTTCTTGCTATTGATGTTCTTCTAGTTCTTCTTGTAGTTCTATATCTCCTTGTTCTTCTTCTTCATCTTCTCTTTCTTCTGTATTTTTTTATTTTTCAATTACTTGCTCTCATTCTGCTTCATCTGCTTCTTCTTCAGCTGAGTCTTCTGTTATTTTTGCTTTTTCGGCTTATTCTTCTGTTATTTTTGCTTTTTTGGCTTATTCTTCAGTTATTTCTGCTTTTTCCTCTTATTCTTCTGTTTCTTCTTCTTGTTCTTGCAATTCTTGTTGTTCTTCTTGTAGTTCTATATCTCCTTCTTCTTCTTCTTCATCTGCTTCTTCGGATTCTTCATCAGCTTGTTATTCTATATCAGCTTGTTATTCTGTTATTCTTGTTATTATTTTGTTATTCTTTTTCTTGTTCTTTTGTTCATCTATTTTTTCCTGTTCTTCTAGTAGTTCTACATCTCCTTCTTCTTCATATTCTTCTGCATTTTTGCTTTTTCAATTACTTCTTCTGCTTCCTCTGCTTCTTCCTCAGCTTAATCTACGGTTATTTCTGCTTTTTCGGCTTATTCTTCTGTTATTTCTGCGTTTTTGGCTTATTCTTTTTCTACTTCTTGTTCTTCCTGTTCTTTTAGTTATTCTTGTTCTTCCTGTAGTTCTACATCTCCTTCTTCTTCTTCTTCATCTTCTTCTGTTTCTTCTGCATTTTTTGCTTTTTCAATTACTTCTTATTCTTCTCCTTTTTCTGCTTCTTCCTCAGCTGCCTCTACTGTTATTTGTGCTTTATCGTCTTATTCTTCAGTTTCTAATTCTTGTTATTCTTGTTCTTTTAGTTCTTCTTGTTTTTCTTGTAGTTCTATATCTCCTTCTTCTTCTTTTTCATCTTCTTCTGTTTCTTCTGCATCTTTTGCTTTTTCAATTACTTCTTCTTCTCCGGCTTCTTCCTCAGCTGAATCTTCTGTGATTTCTGCATTTTTGCCTTTTTCTTCTGTTATTTCTGCTGTTTCGTCTTATTCTTCTGTTATTTCTGCTTTTTCGGCTTCTTCTTCTGTTATTTCTGCTTTCTCCTCTTATTCTTCTGTTTCTTCTTGTTCTTCTTGTTCTGCTAGTTCTTCTTGTTCTTCTTGTAGTTCTATATCTCCTTCTTCTTCTCCATCTTTTTCTGTTTCTTCTGAATATTTTCCTGTTTCAATTACTTCTTCTTCTTCTTCTTATTTTCAGCTTATGCTTCTGTACTTTCTGCTCTTTCGGCTTATTCTTCTGTTATTTCTGCTTTTTCGGCTTATTCTTCTGTTTCGACTTTTTGTTCTTTTATTTCTTCTTGTTCTTCTTGTAGTTCTACATCTCCTTCTCCTTCTTCGTCGTCATCTTCTGTTTCTTCTGCATATTTTTGCATTTTCAATTACTTCTTCTCCTGCTTCTTCCTCAGCTGATTCTTCTGTTATTTCTGCATTTTTGGCTTATTCTTCTATTATTTCTGCTGTTTCGTCTTATTCTCCTGTGATTTCTTCTTTTTCGGCTTTTTCTTCTGTTATTTCTGCTTTTTCCTCTTATTCTTCTGTTTCTACTTCTTGTTCTTTTTGTTCTTTTTGTTCTTTTAGTTCTTCTTGTTCTTCTACATCTCTTTGTCAGCTTATTCTTCTATTATTTCTGCTGTTTCGGCTTTCTCTTCTGTTATTTCTGCTTTTTTGCCTTCTTATTCTTTTTCTACTTCTTGTTCTTCCTGTTCTTTTAGTTCTTTTTGTTCTTTGTAGTTCTACATCTCCTTCTTCTTCTTCTTCATCTGCTTCTTCTGCTTCTTCATTAGCTTATTCTGTTATTTCTGCTTTTTCGGCTTATTCTTCTGTTATTTCTGCTTTTTCAGCTTATTCTTCTCTTTCTACTTCTTGTTCTTCTTGTTCTTCTTGTAGTTCTACCTCTCCTTCTCCTTCTTCTCCATCTGCTTCTTCTGCTTCTTCATCAGCTTATTCTGTTATTCTGCTTTTCCAGCTTATTCTTCTGTTATTTCTGCTTTTTCGAATTCTTCTGTTATTTTTGCTTTTTTCTCTTATTCTTCTGTTTCTACTTCTTGTTCTTATTGTTCTTGTAGTTCTTCTTGTTTTAGTAATTCTACATCTCCTTCTTCTTCTTCTTCATGTTCTTCTGCTTCTGCATTTTTGCTTTTTCAAGTTCATCTTCTTCTGCTTCTTTTTCAGCTTAATCTTCTTTTCCTTCTGCTGTTTCGGCTTATTCTTCTCTTATTTCCGCTTTTTAGGCTTATTTTTCTGTTTCTAATTCTAGTTCTTCTTGTTCTTCTAGTTCGTCTTTTTCTTCTTGTATTTCTACATCTCCATCTTCTTCTTCAACTTCTTCTGTTTCTTCTGCATTTTTTGCTTTTTCAATTAATTCTTCTTCTTATGCTGCTTCCTCCACTGTATCTTCTCTTATTTCAGCATTTTTGGCTTATTCTTCTGTTATTTCTGCTGTTTCGTCTTATTCTTCTGTTATTTCTGCTTTTCGGCTTGTGCTTCTGTTATTTCTGCTTTCTCCTATTATTCTTTTTTTCATCTTGTTCTTCTAATTCTCCTTGTTCTTCTTGTAGTTCTACATCTCCTTCTTCTTCTTCTTCACATTCTGTTTCTTCTGCACAATTTGTTTTTTCAATTACTTCTACTTCTTTTGCGTCTTCTGCTTCTTCATCAGCTTATTCTTCTGTTATTTCTGCTGTTTCGGATTCTTCTGTTATTTTTGCTTTTTCCTCTTATTCTTCTGTTTCTACTTCTTGTTCTCCTTGTTCTTTTAGTTCTTTTGTTCTTCTTGTAGTTCTATATGTTCTTCTTCTTCTTCATCTTCTGTGACTTCTTCATTTTTGGCTTTTTCAATTACTTCCTCTTATTATGCTTATGCTTCTTCTTCAGCTGATTCTTCTGTTATTTCTGCTGTTTTGGCTTATTCTTCTGATATTTCTTCTTTTTCGGCTTATTCATTTGTTATTTCTGATTTTTCATCTTATTCTTCCTATTCTAATTCTTGCTCTTATTGTTCTTCTCCTTCTTCTTGTTCTTGTAGTTCCACATTTCCTTCTTCTTCATCATCTTCTTCTGTTTCTTCTGTTTTTTTTTTTTTTTGGCTTTTGCAATTACTCCTCTGCTTTTTCTGCTTCTTCCTCAGCTGAATCGTCTGTTATTTCTGGTTTTTCGGCTGATTCTTCTGTTCTTTTTGCTTTTTCCCATTATTCTTCTGTTTCTTCTTGTTCATCTTGTTCTTCTAGTACTTCTTGTTCTTCCTTAGTTCTACATCTCCTTCTTCTACTTCTTCAACTTCTTCTGTTTCTTCTGAATTTTTTGCTCTTTCAAGTACTTCTTCTGCTGCTGCTTCTTTTTCAGCTTATTCTGCTTTTATTTCTGCTTTTTCGACTCATTCTTCTGTTATTTCTCCTTTCTTGTCTTATTCTTCTGTTTCTACTTCTTGTTTTTCTTGTTCTTTTAGTTCTTCTTGTTCTTCTTGTACTTCTACATCCCCGTCTTCTTCTTCTTCATCTTCTGTTTCTTCTGCATTTTTTGCTTTTTCAAGTCCTTCTTCTTCTGCTTCTTCTGTTTCTTTTTCTGCTTATTCTTCTATTATTTCTGCTGTTTCGGATTCTTCTCTTATTTTTTTCTTTTTCCTCTTATTCTTCCTATTCTACTTCTTGCTATTGATGTTCTTCTAGTTCTTCTTGTAGTTCTATATCTCCTTGTTCTTCTTCTTCATCTTCTGTTTCTTCTGTATTTTTTTATTTTTCAATTACTTGCTCTCATTCTGCTTCATCTGCTTCTTCTTCAGCTGAGTCTTCTGTTATTTTTGCTTTTTCGGCTTATTCTTCTGTTATTTTTGCTTTTTTGGCTTATTCTTCAGTTATTTCTGCTTTGTCCTCTTATTCTTCTGTTTCTTCTTCTTGTTCTTGCAATTCTTGTTGTTCTTCTTGTAGTTCTATATCTCCTTCTTCTTCTTCTTCATCTGCCTCTTCGGATTCTTCATCAGCTTGTTATTCTATATCAGCTTGTTATTCTGTTATTCTTGTTATTATTTTGTTATTCTTTTTCTTGTTCTTTTGTTCATCTATTTTTTCCTGTTCTTCTAGTAGTTCTACATCTCCTTCTTCTTCATATTCTTCTGCATTTTTGCTTTTTCAATTACTTCTTCTGCTTCCTCTGCTTCTTCCTCAGCTTAATCTACGGTTATTTCTGCTTTTTCGGCTTATTCTTCTGTTATTTCTGCGTTTTTGGCTTATTCTTTTTCTACTTCTTGTTCTTCCTGTTCTTTTAGTTATTCTTGTTCTTCCTGTAGTTCTACATCTCCTTCTTCTTCTTCTTCATCTTCTTCTGTTTCTTCTGCATTTTTTGCTTTTTCAATTACTTCTTATTCTTCTCCTTTTTCTGCTTCTTCCTCAGCTGCCTCTACTGTTATTTGTGCTTTATCGTCTTATTCTTCAGTTTCTAATTCTTGTTATTCTTGTTCTTTTAGTTCTTCTTGTTTTTCTTGTAGTTCTATATCTCCTTCTTCTTCTTTTTCATCTTCTTCTGTTTCTTCTGCATCTTTTGCTTTTTCAATTACTTCTTCTTCTCCGGCTTCTTCCTCAGCTGAATCTTCTGTGATTTCTGCATTTTTGCCTTTTTCTTCTGTTATTTCTGCTGTTTCGTCTTATTCTTCTGTTATTTCTGCTTTTTCGGCTTCTTCTTCTGTTATTTCTGCTTTCTCCTCTTATTCTTCTGTTTCTTCTTGTTCTTCTTGTTCTGCTAGTTCTTCTTGTTCTTCTTGTAGTTCTATATCTCCTTCTTCTTCTCCATCTTTTTCTGTTTCTTCTGAATATTTTCCTGTTTCAATTACTTCTTCTTCTTCTTCTTATTTTCAGCTTATGCTTCTGTACTTTCTGCTCTTTCGGCTTATTCTTCTGTTATTTCTGCTTTTTCGGCTTATTCTTCTGTTTCGACTTTTTGTTCTTTTATTTCTTCTTGTTCTTCTTGTAGTTCTACATCTCCTTCTCCTTCTTCGTCGTCATCTTCTGTTTCTTCTGCATTTTTTTGCATTTTCAATTACTTCTTCTCCTGCTTCTTCCTCAGCTGATTCTTCTGTTATTTCTGCATTTTTGGCTTATTCTTCTATTATTTCTGCTGTTTCGTCTTATTCTCCTGTGATTTCTTCTTTTTCGGCTTTTTCTTCTGTTATTTCTGCTTTTTCCTCTTATTCTTCTGTTTCTACTTCTTGTTCTTTTTGTTCTTTTTGTTCTTTTAGTTCTTCTTGTTCTTCTACATCTCTTTGTCAGCTTATTCTTCTATTATTTCTGCTGTTTCGGCTTTCTCTTCTGTTATTTCTGCTTTTTTGCCTTCTTATTCTTTTTCTACTTCTTGTTCTTCCTGTTCTTTTAGTTCTTTTTGTTCTTTGTAGTTCTACATCTCCTTCTTCTTCTTCTTCATCTGCTTCTTCTGCTTCTTCATTAGCTTATTCTGTTATTTCTGCTTTTTCGGCTTATTCTTCTGTTATTTCTGCTTTTTCAGCTTATTCTTCTCTTTCTACTTCTTGTTCTTCTTGTTCTTCTTGTAGTTCTACCTCTCCTTCTCCTTCTTCTCCATCTGCTTCTTCTGCTTCTTCATCAGCTTATTCTGTTATTCTGCTTTTCCAGCTTATTCTTCTGTTATTTCTGCTTTTTCGAATTCTTCTGTTATTTTTGCTTTTTTCTCTTATTCTTCTGTTTCTACTTCTTGTTCTTATTGTTCTTGTAGTTCTTCTTGTTTTAGTAATTCTACATCTCCTTCTTCTTCTTCTTCATGTTCTTCTGCTTCTGCATTTTTGCTTTTTCAAGTTCATCTTCTTCTGCTTCTTTTTCAGCTTAATCTTCTTTTCCTTCTGCTGTTTCGGCTTATTCTTCTCTTATTTCCGCTTTTTAGGCTTATTTTTCTGTTTCTAATTCTAGTTCTTCTTGTTCTTCTAGTTCGTCTTTTTCTTCTTGTATTTCTACATCTCCATCTTCTTCTTCAACTTCTTCTGTTTCTTCTGCATTTTTTGCTTTTTCAATTAATTCTTCTTCTTATGCTGCTTCCTCCACTGTATCTTCTCTTATTTCAGCATTTTTGGCTTATTCTTCTGTTATTTCTGCTGTTTCGTCTTATTCTTCTGTTATTTCTGCTTTTCGGCTTGTGCTTCTGTTATTTCTGCTTTCTCCTATTATTCTTTTTTTCATCTTGTTCTTCTAATTCTCCTTGTTCTTCTTGTAGTTCTACATCTCCTTCTTCTTCTTCTTCACATTCTGTTTCTTCTGCACAATTTGTTTTTTCAATTACTTCTACTTCTTTTGCGTCTTCTGCTTCTTCATCAGCTTATTCTTCTGTTATTTCTGCTGTTTCGGATTCTTCTGTTATTTTTGCTTTTTCCTCTTATTCTTCTGTTTCTACTTCTTGTTCTCCTTGTTCTTTTAGTTCTTTTGTTCTTCTTGTAGTTCTATATGTTCTTCTTCTTCTTCATCTTCTGTGACTTCTTCATTTTTGGCTTTTTCAATTACTTCCTCTTATTATGCTTATGCTTCTTCTTCAGCTGATTCTTCTGTTATTTCTGCTGTTTTGGCTTATTCTTCTGATATTTCTTCTTTTTCGGCTTATTCATTTGTTATTTCTGATTTTTCATCTTATTCTTCCTATTCTAATTCTTGCTCTTATTGTTCTTCTCCTTCTTCTTGTTCTTGTAGTTCCACATTTCCTTCTTCTTCATCATCTTCTTCTGTTTCTTCTGTTTTTTTTTTTTTTTGGCTTTTGCAATTACTCCTCTGCTTTTTCTGCTTCTTCCTCAGCTGAATCGTCTGTTATTTCTGGTTTTTCGGCTGATTCTTCTGTTCTTTTTGCTTTTTCCCATTATTCTTCTGTTTCTTCTTGTTCATCTTGTTCTTCTAGTACTTCTTGTTCTTCCTTAGTTCTACATCTCCTTCTTCTACTTCTTCAACTTCTTCTGTTTCTTCTGAATTTTTTGCTCTTTCAAGTACTTCTTCTGCTGCTGCTTCTTTTTCAGCTTATTCTGCTTTTATTTCTGCTTTTTCGACTCATTCTTCTGTTATTTCTCCTTTCTTGTCTTATTCTTCTGTTTCTACTTCTTGTTTTTCTTGTTCTTTTAGTTCTTCTTGTTCTTCTTGTACTTCTACATCCCCGTCTTCTTCTTCTTCATCTTCTGTTTCTTCTGCATTTTTTGCTTTTTCAAGTCCTTCTTCTTCTGCTTCTTCTGTTTCTTTTTCTGCTTATTCTTCTATTATTTCTGCTGTTTCGGATTCTTCTCTTATTTTTTTCTTTTTCCTCTTATTCTTCCTATTCTACTTCTTGCTATTGATGTTCTTCTAGTTCTTCTTGTAGTTCTATATCTCCTTGTTCTTCTTCTTCATCTTCTGTTTCTTCTGTATTTTTTTATTTTTCAATTACTTGCTCTCATTCTGCTTCATCTGCTTCTTCTTCAGCTGAGTCTTCTGTTATTTTTGCTTTTTCGGCTTATTCTTCTGTTATTTTTGCTTTTTTGGCTTATTCTTCAGTTATTTCTGCTTTGTCCTCTTATTCTTCTGTTTCTTCTTCTTGTTCTTGCAATTCTTGTTGTTCTTCTTGTAGTTCTATATCTCCTTCTTCTTCTTCTTCATCTGCCTCTTCGGATTCTTCATCAGCTTGTTATTCTATATCAGCTTGTTATTCTGTTATTCTTGTTATTATTTTGTTATTCTTTTTCTTGTTCTTTTGTTCATCTATTTTTTCCTGTTCTTCTAGTAGTTCTACATCTCCTTCTTCTTCATATTCTTCTGCATTTTTGCTTTTTCAATTACTTCTTCTGCTTCCTCTGCTTCTTCCTCAGCTTAATCTACGGTTATTTCTGCTTTTTCGGCTTATTCTTCTGTTATTTCTGCGTTTTTGGCTTATTCTTTTTCTACTTCTTGTTCTTCCTGTTCTTTTAGTTATTCTTGTTCTTCCTGTAGTTCTACATCTCCTTCTTCTTCTTCTTCATCTTCTTCTGTTTCTTCTGCATTTTTTGCTTTTTCAATTACTTCTTATTCTTCTCCTTTTTCTGCTTCTTCCTCAGCTGCCTCTACTGTTATTTGTGCTTTATCGTCTTATTCTTCAGTTTCTAATTCTTGTTATTCTTGTTCTTTTAGTTCTTCTTGTTTTTCTTGTAGTTCTATATCTCCTTCTTCTTCTTTTTCATCTTCTTCTGTTTCTTCTGCATCTTTTGCTTTTTCAATTACTTCTTCTTCTCCGGCTTCTTCCTCAGCTGAATCTTCTGTGATTTCTGCATTTTTGCCTTTTTCTTCTGTTATTTCTGCTGTTTCGTCTTATTCTTCTGTTATTTCTGCTTTTTCGGCTTCTTCTTCTGTTATTTCTGCTTTCTCCTCTTATTCTTCTGTTTCTTCTTGTTCTTCTTGTTCTGCTAGTTCTTCTTGTTCTTCTTGTAGTTCTATATCTCCTTCTTCTTCTCCATCTTTTTCTGTTTCTTCTGAATATTTTCCTGTTTCAATTACTTCTTCTTCTTCTTCTTATTTTCAGCTTATGCTTCTGTACTTTCTGCTCTTTCGGCTTATTCTTCTGTTATTTCTGCTTTTTCGGCTTATTCTTCTGTTTCGACTTTTTGTTCTTTTATTTCTTCTTGTTCTTCTTGTAGTTCTACATCTCCTTCTCCTTCTTCGTCGTCATCTTCTGTTTCTTCTGCATTTTTTTGCATTTTCAATTACTTCTTCTCCTGCTTCTTCCTCAGCTGATTCTTCTGTTATTTCTGCATTTTTGGCTTATTCTTCTATTATTTCTGCTGTTTCGTCTTATTCTCCTGTGATTTCTTCTTTTTCGGCTTTTTCTTCTGTTATTTCTGCTTTTTCCTCTTATTCTTCTGTTTCTACTTCTTGTTCTTTTTGTTCTTTTTGTTCTTTTAGTTCTTCTTGTTCTTCTACATCTCTTTGTCAGCTTATTCTTCTATTATTTCTGCTGTTTCGGCTTTCTCTTCTGTTATTTCTGCTTTTTTGCCTTCTTATTCTTTTTCTACTTCTTGTTCTTCCTGTTCTTTTAGTTCTTTTTGTTCTTTGTAGTTCTACATCTCCTTCTTCTTCTTCTTCATCTGCTTCTTCTGCTTCTTCATTAGCTTATTCTGTTATTTCTGCTTTTTCGGCTTATTCTTCTGTTATTTCTGCTTTTTCAGCTTATTCTTCTCTTTCTACTTCTTGTTCTTCTTGTTCTTCTTGTAGTTCTACCTCTCCTTCTCCTTCTTCTCCATCTGCTTCTTCTGCTTCTTCATCAGCTTATTCTGTTATTCTGCTTTTTCAGCTTATTCTTCTGTTATTTCTGCTTTTTCGAATTCTTCTGTTATTTTTGCTTTTTTCTCTTATTCTTCTGTTTCTACTTCTTGTTCTTATTGTTCTTGTAGTTCTTCTTGTTTTAGTAATTCTACATCTCCTTCTTCTTCTTCTTCATGTTCTTCTGCTTCTGCATTTTTGCTTTTTCAAGTTCATCTTCTTCTGCTTCTTTTTCAGCTTAATCTTCTTTTCCTTCTGCTGTTTCGGCTTATTCTTCTCTTATTTCCGCTTTTTAGGCTTATTTTTCTGTTTCTAATTCTAGTTCTTCTTGTTCTTCTAGTTCGTCTTTTTCTTCTTGTATTTCTACATCTCCATCTTCTTCTTCAACTTCTTCTGTTTCTTCTGCATTTTTTGCTTTTTCAATTAATTCTTCTTCTTATGCTGCTTCCTCCACTGTATCTTCTCTTATTTCAGCATTTTTGGCTTATTCTTCTGTTATTTCTGCTGTTTCGTCTTATTCTTCTGTTATTTCTGCTTTTCGGCTTGTGCTTCTGTTATTTCTGCTTTCTCCTATTATTCTTTTTTTCATCTTGTTCTTCTAATTCTCCTTGTTCTTCTTGTAGTTCTACATCTCCTTCTTCTTCTTCTTCACATTCTGTTTCTTCTGCACAATTTGTTTTTTCAATTACTTCTACTTCTTTTGCGTCTTCTGCTTCTTCATCAGCTTATTCTTCTGTTATTTCTGCTGTTTCGGATTCTTCTGTTATTTTTGCTTTTTCCTCTTATTCTTCTGTTTCTACTTCTTGTTCTCCTTGTTCTTTTAGTTCTTTTGTTCTTCTTGTAGTTCTATATGTTCTTCTTCTTCTTCATCTTCTGTGACTTCTTCATTTTTGGCTTTTTCAATTACTTGCTCTTATTATGCTTATGCTTCTTCTTCAGCTGATTCTTCTGTTATTTCTGCTGTTTTGGCTTATTCTTCTGATATTTCTTCTTTTTCGGCTTATTCATTTGTTATTTCTGATTTTTCATCTTATTCTTCCTATTCTAATTCTTGCTCTTATTGTTCTTCTCCTTCTTCTTGTTCTTGTAGTTCCACATTTCCTTCTTCTTCATCATCTTCTTCTGTTTCTTCTGTTTTTTTTTTTTTGGCTTTTGCAATTACTCCTCTGCTTTTTCTGCTTCTTCCTCAGCTGAATCGTCTGTTATTTCTGGTTTTTCGGCTGATTCTTCTGTTCTTTTTGCTTTTTCCCATTATTCTTCTGTTTCTTCTTGTTCATCTTGTTCTTCTAGTACTTCTTGTTCTTCCTTAGTTCTACATCTCCTTCTTCTACTTCTTCAACTTCTTCTGTTTCTTCTGAATTTTTTGCTCTTTCAAGTACTTCTTCTGCTGCTGCTTCTTTTTCAGCTTATTCTGCTTTTATTTCTGCTTTTTCGACTCATTCTTCTGTTATTTCTCCTTTCTTGTCTTATTCTTCTGTTTCTACTTCTTGTTTTTCTTGTTCTTTTAGTTCTTCTTGTTCTTCTTGTACTTCTACATCCCCGTCTTCTTCTTCTTCATCTTCTGTTTCTTCTGCATTTTTTGCTTTTTCAAGTCCTTCTTCTTCTGCTTCTTCTGTTTCTTTTTCTGCTTATTCTTCTATTATTTCTGCTGTTTCGGATTCTTCTCTTATTTTTTTCTTTTTCCTCTTATTCTTCCTATTCTACTTCTTGCTATTGATGTTCTTCTAGTTCTTCTTGTAGTTCTATATCTCCTTGTTCTTCTTCTTCATCTTCTGTTTCTTCTGTATTTTTTTATTTTTCAATTACTTGCTCTCATTCTGCTTCATCTGCTTCTTCTTCAGCTGAGTCTTCTGTTATTTTTGCTTTTTCGGCTTATTCTTCTGTTATTTTTGCTTTTTTGGCTTATTCTTCAGTTATTTCTGCTTTGTCCTCTTATTCTTCTGTTTCTTCTTCTTGTTCTTGCAATTCTTGTTGTTCTTCTTGTAGTTCTATATCTCCTTCTTCTTCTTCTTCATCTGCTTCTTCGGATTCTTCATCAGCTTGTTATTCTATATCAGCTTGTTATTCTGTTATTCTTGTTATTATTTTGTTATTCTTTTTCTTGTTCTTTTGTTCATCTATTTTTTCCTGTTCTTCTAGTAGTTCTACATCTCCTTCTTCTTCATATTCTTCTGCATTTTTGCTTTTTCAATTACTTCTTCTGCTTCCTCTGCTTCTTCCTCAGCTTAATCTACGGTTATTTCTGCTTTTTCGGCTTATTCTTCTGTTATTTCTGCGTTTTTGGCTTATTCTTTTTCTACTTCTTGTTCTTCCTGTTCTTTTAGTTATTCTTGTTCTTCCTGTAGTTCTACATCTCCTTCTTCTTCTTCTTCATCTTCTTCTGTTTCTTCTGCATTTTTTGCTTTTTCAATTACTTCTTATTCTTCTCCTTTTTCTGCTTCTTCCTCAGCTGCCTCTACTGTTATTTGTGCTTTATCGTCTTATTCTTCAGTTTCTAATTCTTGTTATTCTTGTTCTTTTAGTTCTTCTTGTTTTTCTTGTAGTTCTATATCTCCTTCTTCTTCTTTTTCATCTTCTTCTGTTTCTTCTGCATCTTTTGCTTTTTCAATTACTTCTTCTTCTCCGGCTTCTTCCTCAGCTGAATCTTCTGTGATTTCTGCATTTTTGCCTTTTTCTTCTGTTATTTCTGCTGTTTCGTCTTATTCTTCTGTTATTTCTGCTTTTTCGGCTTCTTCTTCTGTTATTTCTGCTTTCTCCTCTTATTCTTCTGTTTCTTCTTGTTCTTCTTGTTCTGCTAGTTCTTCTTGTTCTTCTTGTAGTTCTATATCTCCTTCTTCTTCTCCATCTTTTTCTGTTTCTTCTGAATATTTTCCTGTTTCAATTACTTCTTCTTCTTCTTCTTATTTTCAGCTTATGCTTCTGTACTTTCTGCTCTTTCGGCTTATTCTTCTGTTATTTCTGCTTTTTCGGCTTATTCTTCTGTTTCGACTTTTTGTTCTTTTATTTCTTCTTGTTCTTCTTGTAGTTCTACATCTCCTTCTCCTTCTTCGTCGTCATCTTCTGTTTCTTCTGCATTTTTTTGCATTTTCAATTACTTCTTCTCCTGCTTCTTCCTC